>NC_022014.1:9041943-9042322 GCF_000317375.1 Microtus ochrogaster | reverse complement strand
GAGAGAGAGAGAGAGAGAGAGAGAGAGAGAGAGAGAGAGAGAGAGAGAATTAGCATAAACTTGGCCTAGACTTTTGGCACCTCAGATCTGCTCCCAGTGACACAGTTCCTCCAAGTCTCACCTCCCAATCCTTTCAAACAGTTACACTCCCTGGTGACTAAGCAATCAAATATATGAGCCTATGGGGCCATTATTTTTATTTATACTACCACAGATTAGTGCTTGGCTAGCATACACAAAGCTCTGGGTTTGATACACAAAACCACATAAACCAGGATGGGGGCACACCTGAAATCCCAGTACTGAGAAGGTAGAACCCAGAACACCTGAAATCCCAGTACTGAGAAGGTAGAATCCAGAACACCTGAAATCCCAGTAC
>NC_022014.1:9032546-9041843 GCF_000317375.1 Microtus ochrogaster | reverse complement strand
ATCCAGAACACCTGAAATCCCAGTACTGAGAAGGTAGAATCCAGAACACCTGAAATCCCAGTACCGAGAAGGTAGAATCCAGAATACCTGAAGTTCAAGATCCTTGACTGCATAGCAAATTCAAACCAAGGTCCAAAACAAAAACCATTGGGGAGTATACATTTTTTTTTTCTGTAAAAGACTAGCTGTAAAATATGCTTAGTTTTGCAGAACACTTGATCTCTGTGTCATTTTGCTCAGCCACTGCAGTGGGAAAACAGCCATAGACACTTGTGAGTGAATGGGTGTGTCTGTGTGTCACTAAAACTATTTACCAAACAGACAGCTGCTGGGCTTGGTGTTTGGGCAATAGTTTACTGATTCTGGCTCTTTCTTTATTAATTGGTAAAATTTCAATTAAAATATAGTAAGTAACTTTCCCTCATCACTGTGCTCCCTCCAACAACTTCCATGTTTCCCTTCCCTCCCAAACCGATGGCCTCTTTCTGATTATTACTGTGACAAATATAGAAATTGCATAAATATATAAACATAACCTGCTGAATCCATTTGCTGTGACTTGTGTGTATTTGATTTCAGGGCTGACTACTTTGTATTAGATAACCAGTTAGAGGACTCATCTCTGGGAGAGGCTAATACTTCCTTTCTCAGGGGTTATTAGGCCCCTGTAGTTCTTTGTCAAGAAGTGAGGCACTGTGAGCCTTTCCCTATCTATGTTAGGATATTCCTTGAGCTTATTTCCAGGTCTTGTTTAGGAAGCCATATTATTCAGTTATTCTGGGAATAGCTTCCTTGTCATTTCTAGGAGACTCAATCTCACAGCAGACCTCTTCATCCTCTGGCTCTTACAGCCACATGTATCTGCATTAGGATATATTTTTTCAGTGTTTTAAAACCTTATATTAATTTTTAAAATTTTATGTACTAGCCCAATTCCCCCTTTCTCCCCTTCTCCTGCCCTCAACCTTCCCCTATTCCCCATCCACTCCTGAGAGGGGGTAAGGCCCCCTTTGGAGAGTCAACAAAGTTTGATATACCAAGTTAAGGCAGGACCAAGCCTCTCCACTGTATCAAGGATGAACAAGGTTTCCTACTATAGGGAATGGGCTCCAAAAAGTCCATTCATGTACCCAGGATAAATCCTGGACCTACTGCCAGCTCTCCCCAACAGATCAAGCTCTGTTTTTGTTTTTTTTCTTTAATGGTTTCCACTTGCTGTAAAAAGAAGCATCTTTGATGAAGAGTTAATTATACTTGTTTGTGTGTTTAAGAATAAATTTTAGGGTAGGTTGATGCCCAATTTTCCGAGAAACCACCATACTGATTTCCAAAGTGGTTGGTTGTACAAGTTTGCATTCTCACCAGCAATGGAGGAATGTTGTCCTTGCTCCACATCCTCTCCAGCAGAAGCTCTCATTGGTGTTTTTGAATCAACCAACCTCAGGATCCGGCAATACCACTCTTGGGCATATACACAAAAAATGCTCAATCATACTACAAGGACATTTGTTCAACTATTTTCATAGGAGCATTATTTGTAATAGCCAGAATCTGGAAGCAACTCAGATGCCCCTCAAATAAAGAATGGATAAAAAAAAGTGGCACATTTACACATTAGAGTATACTCAGTGGTTACAAACAAACAAACAAACAAACAAAAAACAATGACATCTTGAAATTTGCATGCAAATGGATGGAACTAGAAAACACCATCCTGAGTGAGGTAACCCAGACCCAAAAAGATGAATATGATATGTAGTTACTCTATAAACAAAGGATATTGAGCCTATATATAGTTCATGATCTTAGAGAAGCTGGGTAACAAGGTGAACTCTAAGAAAAACATATATAGATCCACTTGGAGAGGGAAATAGAAAAGATTACCTGTCAAAATTGGGAACATAGGAATGAGGGGAGCAGGTAGGGAGGAAGGGGAAGAGAAGGGGAGAAGAGGAGGGGTAAAGAGAACTTGAGGGAATGGGATAGTCAAGATGGAGGAAGGACAGAGATGAGAGCAATGAAAGATATCTTCATTGAGGGAGCCATTATGGGGCTGGCAAGAAACCTGACTCTAGAGAAATTCTCAGGAACCCACAAGGATGACCCCAGGTAAGACCCTAAGCAATAGAGGACAGGGTGCTCGAACTGGTCTTGCCCTGTTGTCAAACTGATGAATATCTTGAGTATCACCATAGAATCTTCATTCAGCAACTGATGGAAACAGAGGCAGGGCCCTGCTGGTATGGGTCTGGACTAAGCTCCCAAAGTCCAGTTGAAGAGTGGGAGGAGTGAGAATATGAGCAGAGAGGTCAAGACCATGATGGGGACACCCACTGAAACAGTCTACCTGAGCTGATGGGAGCTCACCAACACCAGCCACACTGGGAAGGCACAAGCATAGGACCAAACTAGCTCCTTTGAATGAGGTTGACAGTTTCATGACTGGGGCAGATTGAGGGGATCACTGGCAGTGGCACCAGGATTTATCCCTACTGCTTGTACTGGCTTTTTGGGAACCTATTCTCTTTGGATGGATACCTTGCTCAGCCTAGATATAGTAGGGAGGGCCTTGAACCTTCACCAAAGCAATGTGCCTTACCCTCTCTGGGGAGTAGATGGTGGACTGGGTGGGAGGAGGTGAGTGGAGAGAATGGGAGGAGGGAAGGGAGTGGTTTGGTATATATAATGAAAAAAGATAGCTTCTTTTCTTTTTTTTTTAAAGAATAAGTTCTAGAATACAGGCAGGAATTATACTGGTTTAATAAAGTGATGGTGGTGCTAGCTTCTACGATCCGGGACCTTACTAGTTCCAGGTCATTGGTTAGATTTCTAATTCCACACATAATTTCTCTCCTATTAAGAGGTTTCTGGTTTCCATTATGATATGGGTGTCACTGTATACATGGAGCACTCTTCAGCTGTAAAGGAAAATGAAGTAATGAATTGCACAGGTAAATGGATGGAAATAGGAAAGATTATCTTGAATGAGATAACCCAGGTGCAGAAGGACAACTGCCTCATGTTATCCCTCATCTAGCTGCAGTCTTTACCGGTGAGTGTGTAACTTTGACCAGAAATCAGGATAGTGACAATGGAATGCTGAGGGAGATAAAGAGGGGGAATAGCAGATACAGGTGATATGAGGGGCAAATGTGAAAAACATGGAGGGGAGCTCTAACTGGTGAAGGAGAAGACCAAACAGAAAGAGTGGAAGGAAGGATGGACAAATAACATCAGTGATGTTTGATAAAGACTTAAGGAATTTTACACACACACACACACACACACACACACACACACACACACACACACACACACACGAAGTTATGGCACTTGGGTTGAGAGTGCTCCGAACAGGGACCATAGACTAACAAAAAACTTCCTTTTGAGTTGTTCGTCATGAGAGTCCAATTGACTCCAAAAACAATATAGGTTCTTGCTTTTGCCCTTGGTTTCCTCTCAAAGGTTGAAAGTAATCCCTAGACTGAGGATTCCAGACACTCAGATACAGAACTTGAAAGACTCAAGCTGAATCCAACCTGAAAGCCTCTTTCCTGTGGTCTAACTTTCACAAGGCCAGAAAGAACTGTGTAAGCTGCCAAGAGAGGGAAACAGACAACAGTCCTATCCAGATGTGACTCCAAAGAACTCTGATGACCAACAAAGCAAGCTATTGCAAAAGGGGCAACAGTGACTCTAGCTGGAGACACATATTAAAGATGTGAGCTACATCTTTGAGCAATTATGATATCAAAGAAAATCATTGCATTAGGAATCAGGAGAATATTTTCCAAAGTCACTCAGCCATGTATGATGTAATGGCTAATGTTAATTGTCAACTTGACAGGATCTGGATTCACCTAGGAGACTTTGGTTCTCTAAAAATATCTGAAGGACTCTTAACTGATAAGTCATCTCCAGTTGCACAGCCCAGGTCTTATGTGGTGGACACTGCACTTGAGGTAAGGCACACCCCGCTCAAAATCCCAGCACTTGCCAGCATCTTCTATGGGATCAGTGGTGGGGCTATTCATCTCCTCTCAGCTTCTATCTATCAACAGGGAACGGAGTTAAGGGTTAAGTCATTCCTAGCTTTACTTTGTAAATTCAACAGTCATTTTAATTAACACGGTGCTTGGAATGTAGAAAGGCTGTATTAATGTTCACTATTATTTTTGAAATGTTGGTGATGATTAATAGTAATAGTTATTACTATGGTAGCAGCAGTAGTAGTGATAATAAAACTGGCAGTGGCTGGAGTTCCTGAAAGCAATGAGAGGAGTAATATAGATTATTTCCTCATAGTTGATGGGAGATTGAATGGGATTCTGCCAGCCCACTTTCTTAGAGATTATTTTCTCTTAAATACATGAACCTAAGGTGATAAGAATGCTCCCAAATTTCTCATGCATTATTGAGTAACCTGTAATTTGGATGACATTTGCTATGCATGGAAAGTTGTTTATTAGAAGAAAGTCAAGGATCTAGTGAGGAAAGAAAGTGAGAAGGAGCAGGACACACCCATACAGAGAGAGAGAGAAAGAGAGAGAGAGAAAGAGAGAGAGTTAAATCTCAACATGGATGCAGACAAGAAGGGGCTCCCAATGAGTGTCTACTCACTTCCAGAGGACACAAAGAAAACAAATCATGGATGAAGAAGACAAATGGGTAAAAAGGTGGCCCAGGCATGTCTGCATGGGTCTGTTGTGGGGAAAAGAATAGGGAGAATCTGGTTATGTTTAAGCCAATGAAGAAAGCCTGGAACAGACCCTGCCCTCCTAGCTGCTGAAGATGTCAGTCCTGTCTGTACCTTCTGATCATGAAAACTACAAAGAATGCATCTTTGTTGAAGCTACCCAATCTGTTGTTCTTTGTTATAGAACCATAGAGAACATAGTTAGCATCCCACCTTTTCTCTGAGTTTCTATGGTTGTTGGTGTCTTAGACCTTTCTACACATCAGTAATATTTCTCTGACTCTATGCCTCTCTCTCCCTCCTTCCTCTTCTCATCTCCCAGTCTTGTCATTCTGTTGTGTCTGTCCTAGGATAAAATAAAATGGCCTATAAAGAATTTCTAGAACGCAGCTTGTCACATAGAATTTAGTCTGAAAGGCTAATGCTTGCTTTCTGTTTTCTCTTTTCCCCCAATTTACCCATTCTCCCCCTTTTTACTCATACTGTAACTACATAAAATAAAACCAAACTTTGTGTTTTCTGGATTTTTTACTGAATACCATTTTATGGGCTTCAATCCTAATTTTAAGGCAAGTTATTTAGGTATTTTACATTCCTCAAATTGGGAGAAGAGACCAGGCTGGATTGCCTTTTCTAAGTGACCACCCCTTGTAGATTTCTTTTGTTTCTTCAGTGTACAATCTTTAGATTAGATGACCTCAAACTACCAAGACTTCTATCACCCCAAAGCCTGGTAAAATGTGTGTTTTCACTCTCCCACTGAGGTTTTGACCCAGTATATCATGTTGGAGATATTCTGATTTATATAACTTAATGAACATTATGTAACTTAATGGACATTCTTGATGTTTGATACAATATAAATTTCCAAATTTATGTTGCTGTAATAAGACACTCTTACCCAATAACAGCTTGGGAAGAAAAGAGTTTATTTTGCTGATACTTCCGTGCCACTATCACCACTGAGGGAAGTCAAGACAGGAAGCCAAAGGCAGGAGCCATTGTGGGACTTTGAGTAGGAAAGGCCCCCATAGACTCATGTGTCTGAATGTTTGGTCACTAAGGAGTGGCACCAATAGGAAATTTGGCTATATTGGAGTAGGTGTGGCTTTGTTAGAGGAAGTGTGTCACTGTGGGGGGCAGAATTTGATGCCTCAGATGCTCAAGCTGGGCCTAGTGTGTCACTGTCATTTCCTGCTGCATGAAGATCCAGATGCAGAGCTCTCAGCTCCTTCCCCAGCACTGTGTCTGCACACTGCTGGGCTTCCTGCTATGACAATAACAGATTAAATTTCTGGAATATAAGCCAGCCCCAATGAAATGTTTTCCTTTATACGAGCTGCAGTGGTCCTGGTATCTCTCCACAGCAATAGAAACTCTAAGTAAGATAACCAAGTCAGCTGTAGCTTGCTGGCTAGCTCTCTGACTCACTTTATGAACATGTTTAACTAGCTTTCTTATATAAACCAGGTATACTTGCCTAGGGATGGCACTGCCCACAGTGAATGGGGCTTGCCTATGTTGATTACCAATTAATGCAATATCCCACAGACATGGCCACAGGCCAATATAATGGAGACAATTCAATAACTGAGGTTCTTTCTTCCAAGGTTCCAT
Organism: Microtus ochrogaster; assembly: GCF_000317375.1. Classification (NCBI taxonomy): domain Eukaryota; kingdom Metazoa; phylum Chordata; class Mammalia; order Rodentia; family Cricetidae; genus Microtus; species Microtus ochrogaster. Next base: position 9,035,530 of record NC_022014.1, on the reverse strand, counting down.
AGGTTGTATCAAGATGCCAATAAAAAATGGCCAGAACATCTGAGAATCAGTGTTGGAATAAAACATAAAAGGACTTTCCGCTCTGAACTCTTCTAAGCAAAGAGGAAAATAAAGCCCAGCTTCTTTTCTGCAAGAAGTTTAAAATATTCCATCTGACTGTCAGCTTGCAAGCTCCCTTGACCATTTGTTTTTTTCTTGAATCTTCCTCTAATGGGCTGAGCAGCGAGCTGACATTTCCAAACAATATAGGTTGGGGAAAAAGATGAGCGGGGCTTAGAAAATTAACAGTCATAGATTTACTTCTCTGGCACCTGTTTTGATTATTGGATTAAGAAAGTTCTGGCAGCTACAACTGGCTCTGCCAGATGTTGAAGAGCACATTTCAGGGGGGATGTAAGTGGTGTCAGAAGATGTAAGGATCATTCATTTAAAGACTAAGCTGTCCGGATCAAGCTCTGTTTAGGCTGTCAGGACCGATCGCCAGCGTAATGAAACATCAAGAACAAAGGACTGAGGAGACATTGATGAAGCCCAAACACATCTCGAAATATAAAAATGTGCTGAGTTTTAAGACAACACCCCAGAGTAGTGTCAGTTCATCAGCTGGTAGAAACCACTGACATCCATGGATGAGACTTTTTTCCCCTGGTGTTTGGAGCTGCTTCATCCACTGGCTTCATCGAGGTTTGTAAAAAATGTTCTTGGGGAATCTATCTGTCAGTGACAGGACTTAGGGAGAGCCACAACCCCCGAGAGATCTCTGAGAGATGGATGGTGAGGAAGGCAGGCACCTTAGCAACGGTGTCATCCATCACCCATCCAGAATCGCCAGCGTGTGTTGCTCAAAGTTTGAGCATCTGCCACACGAGTATAAGCAGCTTCTGCACACACAAACATGGATGCACCCACATGAGAACACATATGTGACATGTGTGGATCCACACAGTCCTCTTTTATACATGGCCAACAAAAATGTCACACTTTCTCACAGAACTAGAGACATATAGTCATACATCAAACACCTTTTCTAGCCACACCTCCTCCTGCTAAAGAGAAAAGAAAGACAGGTTTACCTAACTGCAGTCTAATGTTGATAAGAGGCAGCAGGGTGTATTGTTACTGGAATCCTGGGGGATTACTCTGTTAAATAATTTTTCATAGCTTTGGTATAAAATTCTTGGAGTTACCTTCCAGTAGAAACAAGGGCTTCCATTGAAATTGTGCTCATAAAGCATAATACATGGTGTAGAGATCAGGAGGCCTACATAGGAATTTGTAAAAACTTAGCAAAGCTTGAGGGACTAGAATTCCCCTGTAGGGACAGCCAGTTTATCATCCTGATGAAGTCTTCTCCGTGTGTCCCTGGAGATAGGGTGCTGACTTGCCCAAGCTACGTAAGACTGCAGAGAGACAGCAATCCTTCTAAGGCAATTGTACATGGGAATTAAATAATTTAGAACATCCTTTTCTATATGTCTATCTATCTGCATGTATATGTGTGTGTTCATGTTCCTTCAGTTGTGTGATGTGTAGGGGTCCATGGAGACCAGGGGTCAATGCTGCCTCTCTCTCTCTCTCTCTCTCTCTCTCTCTCTCTCTCTCTCTCCACATTGAGTTTCTTATTTTCAGATGGTTGGATGGATTCTGAGGCTCTCCAATGTGGCTAGGCTGTGTGACTGAGATAGGGATACCCATGTGAGTGGCTTTTTGAACATGGGTCCTGGGGAATCAAGTACAGTTTATCCCCAGCCTATTGTTTTATATAGTATCATACAATTTAATGGCGTGGATTTGTCTTTCAATAAGAGTCATATTTCTTTAAGCCACTCACTATTTCAAAGGATACTTATTTCTTTTAAAAAATATGTAGGTGGGTTTTTGGATTTGTCTTTTAATAAGAGGCATATTTCTTTAAGCTACTTACTATTTCTAAGTATATTTTTTTAAAAAAATAAGTAGGTGGCTTTTTCATATTTTGCCCTATTTTGGATTCTCACATTTGATTCTAGATTCTCATTTTTCAGTTTTTTTTTTATTTTCATTATTTACTTATTTTATATACCAACCATTTTCCCCTCCCTCCTTTCATCCTGCTTCTTCCACGAACCCACTTCTTCCCTCCCCCATCCACTCCTCCTCAGTTTCCATACAGATGGAGTAAGGCCTCACATGGGAATCAACAAAGCTTGGTATATCAAGTTGAGGCAGAACCAAGCTCCTCCCCCTGTATCAAGGCTGAACAAGGTATCCAACCATAGGGAATAGGTTCCAAAGAGCCAGCTCATGCATCAGACACAGGTCCTGGTCCCACTACTAGGTTGGTCCCATGACAGCTCCCGCTGTCTGTCCAGAGTCAGTGAGCTCTCTAAAGTTCAGGTCAGCTGTCTCTATGGGTTTCCCCCTCATAATCTTGATAACCCTCCCTGCTCATATAATCTCTCTACCCTCTCTTTTGCTGGGCTCTCAGAGCTCAGCCCAGTGTTTGGCTGTGGATCTTTGTATCTATTTCCATCAGGTACTGGAATCATCCTTGTGAATTCCTAGGAGTTTCCCTGGCACCAGGTTTCTCCTTAACCCCATAATGGCTCCCTCTTATCAAGATGTGTCTTTCAGTGCTCTCCCCCTCCTTCCCTATCCCCAGCACAACCATCCTGGTCCCTCACGTTCCCATTACCTTTCCTCTAGACCCCTCCCCAAGTCCCCAGTTTACCCAGGACATCTCATCTATTCCCCCTTTCCAGGGAGATCCATGCATCCCTCTAGTTTGTCTGGGGCTCAGGATCGTAACCTGGTTATTCAGTTTTTAGTTTTCATTTCATTTCCTCATTATTTTTCCTCATATTGATAATTTGCATTTTCTTCTTTATTCGCCATTGATCTTGATATTGACCACCTTCTTCTTCTTCTTCTTCTTCTTCTTCTTCTTCTTCTTCTTCTTCTTCTTCTTCTTCTTCTTCTTCTTCTTCTTCTTCTTCTTTTTCTTC
>NC_022014.1:9022135-9032446 GCF_000317375.1 Microtus ochrogaster | reverse complement strand
CCTCCTCCTCCTCCTCCTCCTCTTGTTATAATTATTATTATTTTGTGAAATTGATTTGGAACTGTGTTAAATTTCTTAAATTTTCTATTTTTATGATGTCTGGTTTCCTACTGTTTTTCACTTCCTTTCCTTTGCTTATTTTGGACTTACCTTCCTCTTTGGTTTCTTTCTGTTTTATTGGGAAAGATCACTGTGGTTTTTGTTTTTTTCTTTTGCCTTTCTTGTAATATGCTAGGGCTGTGCTGGCTGTTTTCTTGGGATGTGACCCTGACTTTGCCCTCAAATCTCATTCTACAATGGACTTGAGATCAGGTCTCTATGCTTTTGCCATGACATTGCTAACTTCCTTCAGTTCCTGAGCAGGAACAGTCATGTGAGAATCTTTGTTCTGGACATAGTATATATTTATTTTATGTTACCATGTTCAGTCTTAATTATTTATGTAACAAACTATTATCCTTCATCTTAAAAATGTCTGTTTCATCATCTTTTGTGATAGTGCAGTGTGTGTGTGTGTGGTGTATCTACATGTATGGCATATGTATACATGCATGGGTACATGTGAAGGCCAGAGAGGACTTTGGTTAGCCTGGTTTTTCTTCCCTTACCTTGTTCAACAGAGACAGCATTTCTCACTGAACCTGTAATAGGTTGGCAGCCAGTAAACCTCAGTGATCCTACTTTATCCACAGTACTGAGGTTTGAATGTGCAAGACCACACCTGGCTATAACTACTGAGGACTTGACCATAGGTTTGCATGCATAAATAGTAAATGTTCTTAATCGCTGAGCCATCTCCATAACTCTTTGTACATCCTAAGATGGAACAGTAATGCTAAATATCGGTCTAAGGCTCATACATAACTGTTATCATTTCTATTTCTGTGACCCATGCAACATTTGATTGGGCCTGAATTGCAGCTCAGAGGTTTAGTCATTATTGTCATGACAGAAAGCATGGCAGTATGCAGGAAGACCTGGCACTAGAGAGGTGGCTAAGAGTTCTGTATTTGGAAAGGGCAGGCAGCAGGAAAAGAATGACACACTGGGTCTGGCTTGAGCATCTGAAACCTCAAAGCCTTCCTCTAACAAATCTAACCTACTCCAACAAATCCACATCTCCTAACAGTGCCACTCCCTATGGGCCTATGGGAGAAATTTTCATTCAAACCACTACAACATCTTTTATTCATATTTAGTCCTGTATCACTAGAAAAGCTCTATGTCAATTGCTATGTGTCTATTTTCAATGTCCATGTATTTCTTTCAGTAGTAGAGATTGAATCTAGGGTCTTGTATACATTAGATAACCATATTATCACTGAAATATATCCCTGAAATGCCTTCTCCTTTTTCATATTTTAAATTTTGGGACAGTGTCATTGTGTTGCACAAGGTGCCCTTGAACTCATGATACTTTCAGTTTACCCTCCTGAATAGCTGGGATTAAAACCTGCACCACTGCAGTGACTTAAAAAAACTGCCCCCAAAGGAAGTGGCACTATCAGGAGATGTGACTTTGTTGGAGTTGGTGTGGCCTTGTTGGAAGAAATGTGTCACCGTGGGGTGGGCTTTGAAGCCTCCTATGATCAAGCTATGCCCAGTGTCACAGTTCACTTCCTGTTTTCTGTGGATCAAGATGTATGACTCTCAGCTCCTTATCCAGCACCATGTATGCCTGCATGTTGCCATGTCCTAACATTATGAAAATAGATTAAACCTCTGAAACCATAAGCCATCTCACTAAATGTTTTCCTTCATAAGAGTTTCTGTGGGCATGGTGTCTCTTTACAGCAATAGAAAACCCTAACTAAGACAGAAGTTGGTACCAGGGACTAGGCTATTGCCATGATAAACTTGACTCTGCTTTTGTTTGAAGGATGTGGGCACTGGGACTATGGATTAGAAAAGCAGCTGAACACTTTAAGTGCTGCTTAATGGACCATACTAGTGGCATGAAAAACAGTGGTGCTAAGTATGTTTGATGAACTGTAGGGGCCTGGCTCATGAGTTTCAGAGGAGAAGAGTTTTAGTATGCTATCTAAAGATCATTCTTGTGATATTTTGGCAAAGAATGTAGATGCCTTTTGCTGTTCAAAAAGTCTGCCTGAGGTTAAATTGAAGACTTTGGATTAATTCCATTGACAGAGGAAATCTAAAAACAGCCTAGTTTAGACTCTGTTGTGTGGGTGTTAGTGTTAACTCTAGTGAAGATTTACAATGAAAAGGAGCAAGCTGAGCAAGTAAAAATTCAAAATGTACAATTTGAGGAGAAAAGGAGCACCAGGAAGTGGAATGGGGCTAAATTCTGTGCTCAAGGAGATAAACAGACTAAGAAATGGAATAAAGGGAGTAGTGACTTCTGGGCAAGATCCTACCAAACTAAGTTACCAATTTGAAAAAGGAATTAAAGAAAATCTTAGAGATGAGTGTGGTAGTGCATGCTTTTAATCCAAGCACTAGGAAGGCAGAGGCTGGAGGATCTCTGAGTTTGAGATCCTGGTCTGCAGAGACAGTGAAGAAAATCATGAAAAATCAAAAGAAAAAAAAGAGGATATAATTGAACAAGGGGGCCATGTTCCAGCTCCAAACAAGCAGCAGCATTTGGCAGCTTTGACCAAGTGGTTCTGGCTTTAGCATCAAGAATAGAAGAGAGGGATTATGGAATCTTCTATGACTAAGGAAAGCTGCTGAGGCCAGGCATGTGTCAGGAGTGTCCCTGAATGGAGGCGTAGAGAGGACATTGTGTGAAGCTATGATGTTGAAGTCTGGATTGACTTGTAGACTGCAAGATGTTAGAGATGCCAGAGCCGTGGGATACCTGCCTCCGAGATCTGCTAACAGGGAGTGGAACCAGACCAGGAGAAAGAAGTGTGTTGCAGTCAACAAAGCTGAAAGGAGTTGGAGATCTGAAGAATGCTTTGACATTAGACATGGAGATGCAGAGTTTGTAGTTTGCCTAACTGGCTTTCAATCTTGCTTTGGTCTAGCATTTCCTCACTATGCTCCCTTCCCTAAATTTTTGAATATATATGTTGTGCCATTATATATTAAAAATATGTAATCTGCTTTTTGATTTTGATTTTATAATGGATTACACTTAAGAGATTGCATGAATCTCAAAAGAGACTTTGAACTTTGGACCTTTAACCATTGTCAAGACTGTGATAGACTTTGGGAACTTCTGAAGTTGGATTGAATGCCCTTTTGCACCATGATATGGTTAAGCCTTTGGGGTGCAGAGAATAGAATGTGGTTTAAAAGAAAATGGCACCTAGAGGTACTGACATTATTAGGAGGTATGTAACATGAATAATAAAAACCCAGAGACAGATATTGGGGTTCAAGCTGAAGATAGAAAAGCAAAGCAGCCAAGACATTAGAGAACTCTTACCTCTAAGAAATCCTCAGATGGAAAGAGAACAAGTTCCTGTCTCATCCTGTTTTATATTCATCTCTATTGCTGGGATTAAAGGCACATGACTCCCTAGTACTGGGATTAAAGGTGTGTGCTACCACTTCCTGACCTCTAGTGGCTTAGTTTTACCTTCTGTTCTTCAGGTAAGCCTTACATATAAAACATAAATAAAATATCACTACATTTCTCATTTTTGTCTAAAATATAAAAGGCTATAATTAAAATAAGAAAAACTATATATAAAAAGTACAAAACTGTATACAATATATACAAGCAATAAATACATCTGCAATGTCTAGTCCATTTGCTTTTTGACAAATTCAGAGAAAATACTCCATATCTGTTCTATCTTGGTGAGTCCAAAGTCTCGTACCTAATTTACTTTCTATTATAACTTGCATTATCATCCAAAACTCTCTTTTGATATGTTTTAGCCTTATATACTTTACATTTCATTAGTAAATTTCTTTTCTGAATATTATAAACAATGAAAGCTATAACTATGTAGTCTTCAACTACCTCAGGGACCTGAGAAGGAAATAATATTAACTGAGTAAGCAGGAAGTATAACTAAGTGACTTCCAAAAATGTGAGAAATGACAGAAACAGCTGGCTTCTTGGACAGTCACCCAAAGTTTCTCTGCAATGTTGGGGCATCTGTCTTCAGCCTATCTAATGGACTTTTCTATGAAGCAGGTTTTTGAAGGCTTGACCTACCTTGTCTGGGCAAGGTGTGACGGTCATGGTCTTTTGTTTCCTTCTTGTCCCATTAGGACAGCACACTATTAGCAGTTGAGGCAAGGGAATTTTCTTGCCCCGTGGTTTACTTTTGCCATAAAGAAAGCAAACTCCATGTGGAGTTTCTTCGATGCCAATCATCTTCTGTGAATTAGACTGGTGTTGTCAGGAGCAGACATGTCTAATTGTCATAAAAAAGAAAAAAGAATCTATGTTATTAAAACATCTTAAATGCCATATCTGTATATCTCTGAAGTGTTTAAAGATGACATGTGTATTTAAAAAAAATATCTGTTTGACCTTGAAAGCATACCTAATATGACTAGAAGTTTGATTGTAATGGATGACTAAGTACTAACCTGCATTTTCTTATTTTCCTAAAAATTGGTAAATTTCAAAGACTAGAAATTTGCATTACATTGTTAAATGAACTGTATAGGTACAATACCTTGAACAAGATAAGAAATGTATGTACAGTCTATTTTTATGTTTTAGTTTGTTTTTCTTTCTAAAATTTATTTTTTTAAGAAAAACTATCTTTTTCATTTTACATACCAATCCCAGTTCCCCTCCTCCTGCTTTCTCCACCTTCTGTCCACCCCCATCCACTCCTCAGAGAGGATAAGGCTTCCCATGGGAAGTCAACAAAGTCTGACACACTGCTTTGAGCAGGACCAGGTTTTCCCATTATATCTAGGCTAAGCATGGTATCCCTCCAAAGAGAATAGATTCCAAAAGGTCAGCACAAGCAGTAGGGATAAATCATTGTCTCACTGCCACTGGCCCCATAGTCTGCTCCAGCCATACAACTGTCACCCATATTCAAAGGGCCTAATTTGGTCCTATGTTGGTTTCCCAACTGTCAGTTCAGAGTCAGTGAGCTCTCATTAGCTCAGGTAAGCTGTTTCTGTGAGTGGGTATCCCCATTATGGTCTTGATCCCTTTGTTCATATTATCACTCCTCCCTCTCTTCAACTGAACTTTGGGAGTTCAGCCTAGCATTCTTCTGTTGATCTCTGCATCTGCTTCCATCAGTTGCTGGATAAAGAGTCTATCATGACATTTAAGATTGTCATAAATCTGACTACATGGCAAGACCAGTTCAAGTATGCTCTCCACAATTGGTTAGAGTCTTAGCAGGGGTCAACCTTGTGGATTGCTGAAAATTTCTTTCGTGCCAGGTTTCTTGCTAGCCCCATAATGGCTCCCTAAATTAAAATATCTCTTTCCTTGATTTCCATCTGTTCTTCCCTCACTTTGACCATCCCGTTCCCTCAAGTTTTCCTTTCCTCTCCCCTTCTTCACTGCTTCTCCCCTTTCACCCTCTCTTCTCCTCCACTCTTTTTTTTTTTTTTAGGAGGTCTTGTCTAATTCATCTTCCCAGGGGAATCCATGTATGTTTCTCTTAGGGTTCTCCTTGATACCTAGCTTCTCTGGGATCATGGATTACAAACTGGTTATCCTTTGCTTTACATTTAACATTCACTTACGAGTGAGCACATACTGTGCTCCTCTTTCTGAATCTGGGTTAACTCACTCAGGATGATTTTTCCTAGTTCTATCCATTTGCATACAAATTTCAAGATGTCAATTTTTTTTTCTGCTGAGTAGTACTCCATTGTGTAAATGTACCACATTTTCTTTATCCATTTTTTTGTTAAGGGACATCTTGGTTGTTTCCAGGTTCTGGCTATTATGAATAATGCAGCTATGAACATGGTTGAGCAAATGTCTTTATAGTGTGATTAAATATCTTTGGGCATAAGCCTAAGTGGTGTTTCTGGGTCTTGAAGTAGGTTAATTCCCAATTTTCTGAGATACTGCCATACTGATTTCCAAAGTTATTTAAAAAGTTTGCACTCCCACCAGCAATGCAGGAGTGTTCCCCTTACTCTTCATCCTCTCCAGCATAAACTGTCATTGGTATTTGCCATTCTGACTGGTGTGAGATGGTCTCAGAGTCATTTTGATTTAAATTTTTCCTTGATGGTTAAGAATGTTGAGCAATCCCTTTAGCGTCTTTTGGTCATTTGAGATTCTTCCGTTGAGAAGTCTCTGTTTAGTTCTGTATCCTATTTTTTAACAACTATTTTGAATTTTGATGTATAGTTTCTTGAGTTCTTTATATATTTTGGAAAACAGTTCATTGTCTGATGTGGCAATGTGGCAATGGGAAAAGGTTGGTGGAGACCTTTTCCCATTCAGTGGGCTGCCATTTTGTTTTATTGATTGTGTCTTTTGCTTTACAGAAGTTTCTCAGTTTTAGAAGGTCCTATTTATTAATTGTTGTTCTCAGTGTCTGTACTTCTGGGCTTATGTTTAGGAAGTGGTCTCCTGTGCCCATGTGTTCAAGGCTAGTTCTCACTTTCTCTTCTATGAGGTTCAGTGTGGCTGAATTTATACTGAAGTCTTTGATCCATTGTTGGACATGGGGATAGAAATGTATCTATTTGTATTCTTCTACCTATTGACATTCAGTTATGCTAGCACCATTTGTTGAAAATGCTTTCTTTTTTCCAGTGTATAATTTTAGCTTCTTTGACAAAAATCAGGTATTCATAGGTGTGTGAATTGATATCTGGGTCTTTGACTCAACTCCATTGGTCCACCTGTCTGTTTTTATGCTAATACCAAGCTGTTTTCATTACTGTATCTCTATAATGGAGCTTGATGTCAGGAATGGTGACACCTCTGGATGTTCCTTTATTGCATAGGATTGTTTAGGCTATCCTGGGTTTTTTGTTTTTCCATATGAAGTTGAGTAAGTTTTTTTGGAGGTCTGTGAAGAATTGTGTTGGGATTTTGATGGGTATTATATTGAATCTGTAGATTGATTTTTGTAGGATTGTCATTTTTATTATGTTGTACCTACTTATCCAAGAGCATTAGAGATCTTTCCATTTTCTGATTTCTTCTTCAATTTCTTTCTTCAAAGACTTAAAGTTTTTGTTACAGGTCTTTCACTTATTTGGTTAGACTTACCTGAAAATATTTTATGTTATTTGTGGTGTGAATAGTGATGCTTCTCTGATTTCTTTTTTAGTCCTTTATCATTCATATATCGGAGGACTACTGCTTTTTTGAAGTTGGTCTTGTATCCTGCCACATTACTGAAGGTGTTTATCAGTTATAGGAATTTCCTCATAGAGTTTTTGGGGTTACTTATGTATATTTTTATATCATCTGCAAATATTTAAAGTGGAACTTCTTCCTTTCAAATTTGTATCCCCTTGATCTTCTTTTGTTGTCTTGGTGCTGTGGTTGAATAGATATGGAGAGAGTGGACAGCCTTGTCTTATTTCTAATTTTAGTGGGATCACTTTGAGTTTCTCTCCATTTAATTTGATGTTGACTGTTGGCTAACTGTATATTGTTTTTTAAATTATATTTAGACATGTTCCTTGTAACCCTGATCTCTCCAAGACCTTTCTTATGAAGGGGTGCTACATTTTGGTGAGTGCTTTTTCAGCATCTAATAAGAAAATCATATGCTTTTTCTTTCAATTTATAGATATGGTAGATTACATTGATAGATTTCTGTATGTTGAACCATCCCTGGTACAGTCTGTTTTAACAAAATTGATTTCAAATTTGTATCAGTATGCAAAATTTGTCAACAGAAAGCCCATTGACTGAATCACCTTATTAACAGCTCTTAGATTTGTTACCATTCTCCACTTTCCAAATTTTTTTATCAACAAATATAGGATAATTCCAAGGGCTGGCTTATTCTTTAATATGCTGAGCATCTAGTTGTTCCTGTACCAGTTTTCTAAAGCCTGCAGTTTCTCTATTGTTAAAGGCCATTGCTTAACTCATACAGGTTTGTCTGTCAACCATTTTAAAGATAGGGCTGTTGGTGCCTTTGAAGTATCAGCAGTTGTTGGGCCCTGTTCTTGTATAATCTGAATGATTGGTGACTGTTCTTCAAAAAAACCTTCTAATATTTTTCCCAGAAATATACGCTAATTTACAGTTTGTTTCTAAGATTGAGGGGACATTAATCTGAGTATTTCATTATTGTAACAAATCACATCCTCACAAATTTATTGCTATGTTATCCACATATGGTTTTAATATTCTTCTCTGTCTTTCTGACCCTATATATTCAACCCATCTCGTACTCTGCTTTACCTGAGATAAAGTTTCAATTCCTAAAATCTGAATATTTGTGCCCTGGAGAGGTCAATTTGGATGCCAAGATTCTGATGAAATTATTGTTACATCCATACCTGTGTCTACCAGACTTTCAATGTCTACCAGCATCATTTATTTATATTTTTAATTTTGGTCTTGTTTATTTATAAATATTTGCCAAAATACTCATGATTTCTCCTGAAGTTTTGTTCTCTCTTCTATAGCTATTCTATTACCCAGAGTAGTATGGTTTCTTACAATAGGCATTAGGTTCTTTAATTGCTCTGAGAATAAGCTTCCTCTATGATGGCAGGAAATGATTGAACTGAATTTGGCATAGGGACCTGCAACAAGCTCCTCACAGAGTTTCCTGATGGCAAAGGATTACATTGAATGCTCCTTGGAGAACTATATTCATTAGTCCATTGCCTATCTTTGCCACACATTCTGCATAATCCAGAAGGGAGGGGCATCCTGAATGGATTATTCTTAGAAAAAATTGTTTCTAGGAATGTCTTGTCTACAATTCCTATTAAGGTGACCTTGTTTACCACAATTATAACATTTGACATTTTGAATTTGACCTCAGACTTTTCCTATCCATTCATCCTCAAGTTCATGAAATCCAATATTAATTGTATCTCAGATCCATTCCTCCAAAGGTGCTGACCTTACCTTTAATGGTCTAATTATTAGATAGAGAATTGGCATTTTCAAAAACCAGAGATTCAATTATTATTTGTCTAGCTTCTGAATTTGGTATCATTCTATTTTCTGCTGAAGTCAATTTTTGTAAGAAATCTATAAAGGCTAACTTTTGGCCCTGTATAATTTCAGTAAATTACTCAATTTGCTTTTTTATTTCTTCAATTCTGTCCCCATTCAAAGTTGCTGCATGGCATAGATGCAGGGTGTGGCCATCAGCTACAACTTGTCTTTCTAGAGTAGCATAATCTCCTTCTTTAAGCATTTGATCTTTGGAGATTTCCCTACCTCTAGTTTTATTCTGTTGTTCAATAATCTTAGCCTCTTCTCTGAACCAGGTTCTACATTGTAATTGTGGACCAGGCTTTAAAATACCTTTAACAAAATCTATCCAGTCTTTAGGGTTAATTCTATTACAAACTGACCACAAGTTTAACATTTGCTTCACAAAAGACGAAAACACAACATATGAGACTATTGCTTCCTTGAATCTCCTTAAATCTAACACTGGCAAAGGTGTCCAGTTAGCTGTAATGGAGCCTTTGCCGTTTGGTAGTTACTGGATATGTCAAGGTTGGTTGTCTGAAAATCTTAGGCTGTTCTTCTCTATTCTTATAATGCAATGCTGGAATTGGCTTGCCATTAAATTACTCTGTCTGTATTTGAATATCTCTGTAATCTGTCTTATTAGTTTTTTCTAAGGCCTATATCTTAGCATTCAGATTAACCAACTTTTTTAGTGATAAGACAAAAGTGATAAAGCTGATAATGTTCACAATTGACATTATATAAATCCCATCTAAATTTGATATCTCCTTATTTAATCATCCCATTTTTAGATTTTATTTATTTATTTTATGTATATGAGTGCTCTGTCTGCTTGCACACCTTTATGGTGGAAGGAGCATCAGATTCCACTATAGATAGTTGTGAGCCACCCACCATGTGGTTTTTGGGAATTGAACTCAGGACCTCAGGAAGAGCAGCCAATACTCTTAACTACTGAGCCATCTTTCCAGTCCCCCATTCCATTTTCAACTGTCTAGCATATTATCATACAGATACCCAAATACCCCCATTATAATGCTCTTTCCCTTTTTTAATGTGGAAAAATGTCTTCTAACTATTTCCTCCATTTAAGAATTCCCAATTATCAAATCTACCAATAATGTTGATGAAGATGTGAGGCTTATTGCTGCTGCATAGAACAGTAAAAGCCTGACTAGATATCAAGGCAGTGTAGCAGTACAAGAAGGGAGTTAAGGGAGAGCATGCAACTCATAGGAGAGAGAAAGGGAGGGAGGGAGGGAGGG
>NC_022014.1:9015594-9022035 GCF_000317375.1 Microtus ochrogaster | reverse complement strand
GAGAGAGAGAGAGAGAGAGAGAGAGAGAGAGAGAGAGAGAGAGAGAGAGAGAGGAGCGAGAGCTGTCTGAAAAATGCACAGAGGATTGTTTGGAAAAAACACTTGTGTTGTGGGCTGCCTGAAGGCTACAACAGAAAAATCTCAGACTTGCTCAGAGGCCAAGTCTGTGCTGGTGGCCTTTCATGAATTTGTACCCCAAACATTGGGAGTCAAATGTAGCATGAGTAATCAAATCCCAGAGACAGATATTGGGGTTCAACCTGAAGGTCAGAAAAGCAAAGTAGCCAAGCTACTAGAGCACTCTTTCCTTTAAGAAAACCTCAGACTAAAAGAGATCAAGTTCCTGTCTCTTCCCATTTTATATTCCCTCTAGTGCTGGGATTATAGGCGTGTGACTCCCTAAAGGTGTGAGCCACCACCACCTGGATCTGTTCCTGCATTGATCTTGTGTAGCCCAGCATGGCCTTGAACTCACAGAGATCCATCTACCTCTGTCTCCCAAATCTTGGGATTAAAGGTGTGTGACACCATTTCCTGGCCTTTAGTGGCTTAGTTTTGCCTTCTGGTCTTCAGGCAAGCTTTATTTATAAAACATAAATAAAATATCACTATAGAGGTGTGCCTTTGTTGGAGGAAGTGTGTCATTGTAGAAGTGGGCTTTGAGGTTTCATACATGCCCAGTGTTTCAGAGAACTTCCTGTTGCCTTTGGGTGAAAATGAGAGACTCCCAGTTCCTTCTCCAGCACCATGTCTGCCTGCATGACACCAAATCCCTCCAGGATGATAATGGACTGGACATCGGAAACTGTAAGCCACACTATTTAGATGTTTTCCTTTATAAGGTCAAGGTGTCTTTTCACAGCAACAGAAACCATAACTAAGAAAACCACCAAATGTGTCCCATTCTGAATGCATTCCGAGATTCTGCCAGGCAGTATACCTAACTAGATAAATCACAGACACTGTAGGTTTTAGTTGCCATAGAGATCTATGAGGTCAGCCACTATTTCGAGCTAACTTGAAGCAATGGTGTTAAAGAGTTGAGGAATTTTGTCCACACTGACTATAATGAACTTAGGATTCAAAAATTCTAAACCTTATTAATTGTTGTGATATTGCTTAGGTTTTCATGTCTGCCACATCAAAAAGACTTCTTTCATGTCCTAATCTTGTGAAATCATTGGTTTACCATGCTTTTCCTGATAGGCAGAAAGATAGGATTTTATATCTTGTTAAGAACTACTACTTAACATGAAAATGAAAAATTTTTAAATGAAATTTATGCCCTGGGAATGTTGAAGCATGCATGGGCAGTCCGTATATGGCAATTCTGTTAAACTTGTCCATATTGGGCTTCATGGTCTAAATTGATGAGGACAACTGACCAGGTCTCTTCCTCACTAATTAACATAGATCCAAGTAATTTAATTTGGGCTTGACCTCCAAAACCTTTGTATTGAAAGACATCCAAGGGACTTGTTTCCCTCTGCATTCAAATGGGGTACCATGGCGGAACAGTGATCAGTGCCTAATTTCCTGGTTAGTGTGGACACTGGTTCTCAGCATTGAATACAGACAGCAGTCACGACAAAGGAGGTGGAGCCTCAGAACACATTTCTGGGAACATATGCACAGAGCAATAAGACCTGTAAGAAAAGTTTAGCCTCTTTTCTTGTGTGTGTGCAAGTGTGTTCATGTGTGCATATGCATACATGTGGAAGTCACAGGATAGTCTTGGATGTTGTTCTTGCCCTTTTTATGAGCCAGCATCTCTTGGTCTGGAGCTTGCTTGCTGGGTTGGATGGCCAGCAGGCTTTCCTGATCATGCTGCCTCAGCCTCCCCAGTGCTGGAATTACAAGTATTTGTGACCACTTGAGCTTTTTGGGATGGGTTCTGGGGATCAAACTTAGGTCCTCATGTTTAGAGGGTGAGCAAGTTTCAGACTGGGTCATTTCTCCAGCACTGGTTTCTTCTCTTTATAAATGAGGAAGCCAAGGCTTCCAGAAAACACCTGCCTGTGGGGCTTTGGTGCCGAGGCTAACACTAACTCAGGAGGCTTTCTCAGAAGCACAGATGTCGTTGCGTATTTGTTCAATTCTTTTTAATTTTTTTTATTTTATTGAGAAAAGGAAAAAAAAGTTTCAGCCTCCTCCCAGCCTCCTACTTCCCTCCCCCTCCTCCCACCCCTCTTCTCCTCCCCCCACTCCTCTCCCCCTCCCTCTCCAGTCCAAAGAGCAGTCAGGGTTCCCCGCCCTGTGGAAAGTCCAAGGTCCTCCCCCCTCCGTCCATGTCTAGGAAGGTGAACATCCAAACTGGCTAGGCTCCCCCAAAGCCAGAACATGAAGTAGGATCACAACCCTGTGCCATTGTCCTTGGCTTCTCATCAGCCTTCATTGCTCGCCATGTTCAGAGAGTCCGGTTTAAATTTATTTTTATTATTTTAAAGTGTGTGTGTGCGCGCGCGCATGTGCACGTGTGTGTGTGTGTGTTTCACCACATGGGTGTGTGAACATGAGTATAGCTGCCCTTAGAGGTTAACTGTGTTGGATGCTCTGAACCTAGAATTACACACAGTTGTGAGCAGCCTGATGTGGTGCTTATTGAGCTGTTGTTCTCTGGCAGATCAACAGGCACTTTAAACCACCATTTCTCTAGTCCCTACCCCCACCTATTTGCATTTTATTTATTTAGTTTTGCTTTCTTGAGTAACATTGTGACATAGTCACATATGCCTAATTCTTTGCCTGGAATTCTACTTACTTAAATTTAATTTTTCATTTTTAGTTAAATTTCTATTAGATAATTTGTTTCCCATAAGAACTTTATAGGATGAAAAGAGAAAACACTTTACCCCTAATTTGTGATGGAGATATAAAGGTGCTAAAATGAAATATTAGTTGTGTTCTAAGGGAACCACCTCACCTGCACTCAGTCTCAGGACATCTGGACACATGTTCACAGACACTTTAGTGCAAGGCATGGTTTGTTCAGTGGAGGCAGGTCAAGGGCACATTATCCTAACAAGACTCTAAAATTTGACATTATTGAAGCAGGCAGGTTCAGCACTAACCTACCTTGCTCTAGGCTTGTTTTAAACACACACACACACACACACACACACACACACACACACACACACACACACCGGGCAAAGTTACCAGCATTCCCACAGCTGTTTATATTTCTGAGTAACTTTTTCTAACCTTTTCCCCATCTGTTTTTGCCGTGGGAAAAATCATTTTCTCCTTGTGATGGGTCTTCCGTATACCCTCTCCTACGTCCTTGATACAGTACTTCAAGATATCATACTAAATTACAGTGATTCATTATTCCTATTAAAACAAACAATATCCTCAAATTACCCGGCAAACGAAACAATTGTGAACAGTAAATCCAAATGGTAAAACACGGGGCACATATTGGGTAAATGTTATTTTCCTGAAACAAGAAAAGCTTTCGGCAAAGTGCTTAACTTGAATACAACAAAAGGCAATTTAATTTAGTAATACAGCCGGGTGAAAAATGGAGACCTCGGGTTTAATAAGAAGGCGAAAAAGACATGCATATATCATCCGAAAGGATAATTATGAGGAACTATTTTGTATGATCCTGCTAAATCAAAGTTTCTAATGCTTTCTTACTCCTGTCAAAATAGGGAGATTTAAGGTCTTAAAAATGGGAATTCTGCAGACTTCACTGCCAAGAAAAAATGATTTGTCTCTTGATAAATTACTATTGGGCTTTATACTTGGGGAAAAAATACACTTACATTGAAATAAATGCCAAGGAATGGCTAGAGAATTTATATTATTCGCTCATATCTGTCACTGGATGGGTGAGAAGACAGCAGTCCCATTTAAACATCTAGCTGGCTGAGGGAATGCCACAGAGGCAAGATGAAAACCCCTGGTGAATGGGGGCAGGCATGAAACCCCCCAAGGCTGAATAAACCCAGCAATATTGTTGCTCTTCCTTGGATTGTGACAAACTTCTCTCTCTTCTGAGTTATATGGTTGAGGAAGGACCTTGCAAAATGGACACTTATCTTTTTCTGACTCTTAATATTCTTATGGACTCATGTCAATATTGTGATAATTTACTTTCTAATATGGGAGGGTAACAGAGGGAAAACAATGACAATAGACAATGCCAATTGCAATGTTTACAGACTCATTGTTTGTACCCTTGGTCTTTACAAAGTGACATTGTTTGGGCCGTTCGTCTAACCTTTGTGTTGTAGGGCTCAGCCTGTGAATGTTTGCCATAGGGGACATGGCTTTGAAGATGGTTTCCACTCTGGTCCCAACTTCAAGCACTCTGTCTTCCCATGCACTCAAATCTGAGGAAGCACGGCCCCATGCTTCTGCCTTAGGGTTGAAGCTATGCCTGTACCATCATTGTGTTCCCTGAAAGCAGAAACCAAAATCACATTCTTCTCCCTTAAGCTGTTTCTGTGAGGTCAGAGTGAGGAGACTGGAAACTCATGAAACCGGGGCAGTTTGATGCTTTTTATGCTTCCACAGAGTGTTTGTGTGGTAGGAAAGCGGTAAGAGTATGGAAGTGAACACATGGTAGGGAGGCAAGGCAGGAATGTAGGCTACAGTTTAGCTTCTTTGAGATACAGTCTCAAGCGGCCCAGACTGGCTTTGAACTTGCTTTATAGCCAAGGACGACCTAGAAGTTGTAATCCCCCTTCACCCCCAGAGTGCTATGATTTTAGGCATGCACCACCACCCCTGGTTTTTGCAGGGCTGAGCCTGCAGAGCCCATCAGGGCACTGTGTCTCCTGGGCAAGTGCTCTGTCAGCTGAGTTCACATCTTTAACGTGTATAACCTTCAGCAAAACAGAGCCATGTAGAGAAGGAAGCTTTTCCTTGTTTGTTTCTGTAAAATCTCTCATTCTGGCATACTCTGTGCATAGTAGCGTTCACAGGGTAAGGAAGAGAAGCCAAACACATGCCCTTTCACACACTCCCCCACTTCTCGCTCACTCCGCAGAGCCCGGGGCTTCAGGGAACACATTCTGATAACTGCATGTAGGATTTGTTGTCTTATTGTGCATAATTAAATAATACCTGCTTTAAAATAAAACACTTGTCTGTCAAAGTATTTGATGAGTATTTGTTATTTTTTTTGCTTTTGATTCTATTAGTGTATATTATTATACAAATAATGTCCCTATGGCATTTTCAGACACGAATATAATGACTCAGATCATATTCACACCCGTGTCCTAGTGTCCATTCCTGCTCCACTGCTCTCCTCTTCCTGGTTTTCCCAGAGTTCCTCTTCTACTTTTAGTCCTTTTCTTTAGTTCTAGATTTTACATGTGAATAAAGACAATGATAATTTTCTTGAATCTGGTTGGTTTTACTTAATATGATAATTACCAGTTCCATCTAACAAAACAATTTCATCCTTCTTCATGGTTGAGTAAAGCGTGGTTATGTACATGGTCCTCAGTTATTGCCCATGACATTTTGACTGGTTCCACTTCTTCGTTATTGTGTATAGTGTCATAGTAAGCACAGATGTGCAAGTGTCTCTGTTGTATGTTGGAGTGGTACAACTGGGTCTTATGGTGCTCCGTCCCCATACCGATGACCTTAGTGGCTGTGCCTGCAGCTGCCCTAGTGTGCAAATACCACCAGCATTGGTAAGCGGTCACCTTTTCCAACACTTTCACTTTATTGTTTTCTTTTTTTTATTGAAAAAAAAAATTCCGCCTCCTCCCAGCCTCCCATTTCCCTCCCCCTCCCCCCACTCCTCTCCCCCTCCCTCTCCAGTCCAAAGAGCAGTCAGGGTTCCCTGCCCTGTGGAAAGTCCAAAATCCTCCCCCCTCCATCCAGGTCTAGGAAGGTGAGCATCCAAACTGGCTAGGCTCCCCCAAAGCCAGAACATGAAGTAGGATCAAAACCCAGTGCCATTGTCCTGTTTTCTTGATGATAGCCATTCTTATTGCATGAGATGGCATCTCATGTATAACCCAGACACTGTCTAAAGAGCCTTCTAGTCTGAATACTCCAAGTTCTGTAGATGCTAGCTTTAGAAACAATGAGTTGTGGCTGTGTTGTACTTTGAAGTTCTTCTACTTCACCCTAGAAGTGAATGAATCTTTCCCTTAAGTCCCAGAGTTGTGAATATTGAGGTTCACCGTAAGTGTATAATCCTCTTGGGCTGATACAAAGCAAGAGAATCATAAAAGCTATTCCAAAAATCCAAGTGAGAATTATTCAAATATTTACTTTCTTTTTTTGTTTTTTTTTTAAAAATTTATTTATTTATTAAAGATCTCCGTCTCTTCCCCGCCACCGCCTCCCATTTCCCTCTCCCTCCCCCAATCATGTCCCCTTCCCTCCTCAGCCCGAAGAGCAATCAGGGTTCCCTGCCCTGTGGGAAGTCCAAGGAACCCCCACCTCCATCCATTTCTAGTAAGGTGA
>NC_022014.1:8997203-9015039 GCF_000317375.1 Microtus ochrogaster | reverse complement strand
GTATTACTCAGCAGTAAAAAACAAGGACTTCTTGAATTTTGCATACAAATGGATGGAAATAGAAAACACTATCCTGAGTGAGGTAAGCCAGACCCCAAAAGAGGAACATGGGATGTACTCACTCAAATATTTACTTTCTGAATTTGGAGTGAAAGAAACATGTAGCATATACTAAGGTGCCTATTAATACTTGTTTATTGAGCTCATTTTATAGCAAAATCCAGCAGAAAGTAGGGTATTTTCCAAAGGAAACAATGCAAAAACTCCACTGAAGCATTCGGTAGCTAAGTGTGACTAATGCCTCATCTCTAACAAAACTCACCAGCCAGCTAACTGCTTTAAGCAAGGGAAATTCTGCCGGACTCAACTGAGTTGTACAAGAGGGGTTATTTTTTGGTGGTAAAGGGGGACATCTATGATTTAAGTTAGAAATCTTTTTAAAATGACTTGATCAAATTTTACCGGAGTAACACCAACTCGGAGTATTTTATCCTGACTCTTTTTAAATGTTTGTAGTTTATAAAGCACCATCTATTACACAAAACATTTTGCAGTTTACAATAGATGTCAAAGTTTACCAATTGCTGTGTCTCTTCCAGGTGCACAATAGTTTACAAAATGTTTTTGTTGTTTGTGCATTTCTTTGTCAAAGCCATTTTATCATGTTAAAAGTACTTGTCAGTTCATGAGGCCTCATCAAGTAAACTGTAATTTGTAATATGATCCCAAGGCAATAACCATATAAGTTTAGCAGAGCCCAGTGATATAATTGCAAATTTCCTTGATGATTAGAAGGACCATGGACATGGAACAGAGTGAGAATTGTCCTGTAGTGTAGATTCTTCTTGCCTGAGTAAGAATATTATAGGTCTATAGGACTGGTGAGATGATTTAGTGGGTAAAGAGCTTATGCAAGTGTGAGTATCTGAGTTTGACCCCTCATAACATTGGTCATGGTAACACACATCTGTACTACTACAGTGAGAATCAGAAGGATCCCTGGATGCTCATGGTGCACCTAGCAGTGAAACAAAGATACTGTCTCAACAAAGTGGAGGGGTGGAGTGACACTCAGGGTGGTTCTCTGTCTTCCACATGTGCACGGTGGCATGCATGCACTCTCATTCACACATGTGAGCAGACACACATACATACATATCACACATATGCATACACACAGACACACATGAATATCGTGGTTATAAAGTAATGTAACTGATGGAAGACTAGAAATAGATCCATAATCAATGGCTCTTCATGGGCAGTCTTTTAGCCTGTGGGAGAGATGAAGACAGGTGATTGTTGCATCAGAGATGTCACTAGTCTCGAGTGAGTAGAGAGCTAAGATGGAGTTAAACATTCTGGAATGTGTAATAATTAGCATATGAAAAATTTTGCTACCCACAATGCCAACAGCACTAAGGATAAGAACTTCTGGTCTTATTTAAAGGTTCAACTGCCATGGCAATTTCGTATCTTTTACTTCTCGTATTAGATGAATGTTTAGTACTCTAAGTAACAAAATGATCCTTTTCCCATTAAAACAGTGGGCATACTTATCAGTTAATCTAATTGGGCATCTAGGGGAGCGAGCATTTGGACTACATTGCTGGGTGATGCTGACCCATGGCATGGATGGTCTTGAGTCTCCTACTCTATTCACCTGGGTCCATCCTAAGCCCCATTCTTGGCCGTATGTGGACTGTGGCAGTCTGCTCTTGTTCACACCCACAGACAATAAAGCTAGGCACTCTTTCCCAGAATCCTAGAAAAAAGCCTTTGTGTGAACAAAGACTCACACCTTAAGAGGTTTTGCTTAATGGAAAAACATGCAAAATACCAAAGGCAGCACTATTTACATAGCAGATTCTCATGAAGTGAGAATTCTTTCATGGGCACTGACCTGTGGCTGGTAATTGGAATAAAACCATAGTAAAATCACCTACTGGTCCCACCAAAATCTGTTCCCCTAAAACAGCTAAGTGGTTTCATGCATACAAATCTATACTGTTTCTCAGCCTGGAATTCTGAACCATAAATCCTCCCCCAACACATTGCACATGCGCATATACACACTCTTCCCTCCTGCAAATTAAAAGTCATATATATCGTGCCAAAGCATTTCTGACACACAGATCCTGCATGCTGAGCCTTAGGCAACCTCTGTGTCTACCGTGGTGATGTATAACTGGCCAGGGAGGCTATCAAAGTCTGGTATTCAATGCCTAATCATCAGACCTTTAGATATTCCATGCAAAGCTCATTTTCCATTGTCTAAAAGACCTCCTTGGTGGGAGGCACCTCATCTCGGGGAAAATGGCTGAGCTCAGTACCTTACATTAAAGGCAGAAAATAATCGTAGAATCCTTACCACACTGACAGCTGCTCTCGACTTCTTCTGTAGCTGGTTCTATGTTTGCTCTTTGGGGATATTGCCAAGTTCTTGGGGACAGTCACCTGGCATCTTTCAAAATATTTTTGTGATTTGGGATGAGGGACCATGGATGTTGAAACTTAATAGTTCTCAATCATTAATACATGCAAGGCAGACCCAAACCCCTTGACCTGTCTTTCATAAGACTGTGACCCTTCCCTCCCCAATTACCTCTGAATACCATTTCGCTATGAGTGTTCTCTATCAGCCCATTCAGAGTGTTCTCTTAATTTTAATTCAAGTATGTTTTATATGTTCCTGATTTTAGAAACTGGAATATAGCAAGGTACTTAAAAACAGCAGTCACGGGTTCTAATTGTGATTCAGCCACCTCTGCTCCATACAGGGGCATATGACCATAGGAAAAATATTTATTTAGGGAGGCTGATTTTTTTAATTATTTTATAGGCCAGATCTACCTGTCCGTGTGGACTTCCCATGTGATGTGCATGTCTGTACTTTAAGGAAGACGCACATGGTATTTTCTTTTCAGTTTCTCAAAGTCTGTAGCATATCTGATTCCATGGTTCCCTCATTCTTTGTAGTTTTTTCATCATCTGACAGAATTACAGCTGTTGCCTTATTGATTTACCTGGGCAGACATATATCTTAAGAGGTCAGGCCATGTCTGTCTTTCTCAGCTCTGTATTCTGTGTAACTGGAAACCTTAGGTCACAAAGCAGCAGTTTTGTAAAAGTAAAATAATG
The DNA here is from genome assembly GCF_000317375.1 of Microtus ochrogaster. NCBI lineage: Eukaryota > Metazoa > Chordata > Mammalia > Rodentia > Cricetidae > Microtus > Microtus ochrogaster. The sequence goes on along the minus strand of NC_022014.1, from coordinate 9,011,898 downwards.
GGTGAACAAGTGGACAAACAATTAAGACGAACTAAGAATTTCATAACATCAGGTGTTACATTGAATTCTTGTTGTTTGCTTATTTTAAAACAGGCTCTCATTCAGTTCAGGATGGCCTTGAACTTCTGATGATCTTCCTGCTTCAGTCTACCAAGGGCTGAGATTGTAGGTGTCTGCCATCACACCTGGATGCTGAATTCTTTACCATGTAGCCCCCTAAATATGAGTATCACCATGTAGGTATTGTAGTGATGAAATTGTCACTTAGGGAGGTGAAGTAGCATGAAGAAGTCACATATCTATGCAGAAGCAAAATTTGAACTTTGTGATAGGATTCTAAGGCCAGACTCTCAACCATTATTTGAGACCTCCTCTCCGAGGATGATAGGCAGTGAGAGGCAACCACATACAGGTGCAGGGTTTGCATAAGGGGTGTATTGCATAACCCTCCAGTAAGTCAGTGTGAGCTGCTCAAACAGGTTTCTGAAAATACAAATCTCTTTCACTCTTCCATAGCTTTTCTAGACACGGTGCTCTTTGATCTTCACATGAAACTTGCTCTCTGATGAAAACCCTGGACACAGCAGGGATAAGCAATTTGCTCAGGGTCACTCATCCAGCCACTGATGTGGAAACACAGAGACTGTGATGTTTAGAACAATCAGTGGAGCAATCACATCAGGTCAATGCAGTCACCCTCTACCTCTTCCTGTTTAGGACTGGTCCTTGGAGACAGATATGGATACACTGGGAGCCGTGGATAAGGCTTTGAGGGTAGGTATGCCCCGTGAACCTGAACTTGCAGCTTCTGTTTGCTGAGCTCCTCTTTCTGCATCTGAACAATGTGACATGGTGGTGAGATCACAAGCTTTCTATAAACTCCAGTGGGATATAGAGGTTTATCTGTTCAACAAATGTACCATCAAATATCCTACTAAGTCTTTTGTATCTTTCCTTCATAGTCTGTGTGCCTCCATCAGGCTGTGGCATTAAACACTTAGGGCATGAATGAGTGATGGTGAATGACTGAGACAGTGCGCAGCACCTGGTCCCTACCTTTTGCTTGGTGAACACCTATCACCTTGCTGTATGCTGAGCACTTTAACTGAAATAAGTGCAAGGGGAATTGGGAGCTCTGGGAAGGTGCAGGTGCCTCTGGCTTGAGGCTGGATGGGAATTTAGTGACGTCTATCCATCAGTACCATAGGAATGAGTGGAAACAACAGGGAAAATATGCGGACTGTGCAGAAGTCAGAAGGTTTGCTCTATGGCCCCAGAGAAGTAAGGATAATTCAGTGTAACTAAGTCAAGTCTGGAGTTTAAACTTCAGAAACACAGAAAGCAGATGTCAGAGGTGGAATAAAGACTGGGAAGACAATAAACAAAATGATGTTAAAAGGCTGGAGTTTTCTGACTTCTCTGTGTGAAGTTCCTTGGGAGATGATGTCTGGGAACAGGAAGGCCTATTTGGATGCTGTGGAGTGGTCCAGAGAAGGTCATTGTGATTACAATCAGTGATAGGAGCAATGGACAAGGAAATCAAATGAGTAAAAGAAATAGGATAGGATTTTGGCTTGTGGGGCTCACTTGATGTGTTCAGAGGGGCAGTATAAGAGTTAATTTTGATTGTCAACTTCACTGACTTGAGTGTGCTTAGTGTACTAGTAAATCACATCTCTCTCTCTCTATGCGTGGCAATGATGCTTCCACAGACAGTTAGGTCCTGAATACTTTGACCTACCCATTGGGCTAGGAAGAGGTGTAAAACTAGAGCAGTGGTTCTCAATTTGAGGGCTGTGATTCCTTTAGGGATTGAAGGACTCCTTCACAGGGGTCACCTAAGACCACTGGAAAACACAGATAATTGCATTGTAATTTATAAATGTAGAAAAATTAAAGTTATGAAGTAGTAATGAAAATAATTTTGTGGTTGGGGTCACTACAACATGAGGAACTGTATGAAAGGGTCGTGACATTAGAAAGGTTGAGAACCACTGAACAAGAGTAACAAGAACAGAGAAACAATTCTACACAAGTACAGCTTGGTGAGTCAGTGAGTTTACTGGAGCTGCTTACAGATGTAGGAGTGACTAGGGCAGACTCACTGGGTTTTGGTCATATCCACCGCCTTACCCTCTTCTGTTCCCTCTCACATTTCTGAGCTCTGTTTTCCCAACCAGTCTCTCTATTACCACCTCTCTCCCTCTCTCTCTGGCCCACTGACTTAGAGTTGTTTTTGTGAGCATGGATGTGGGATGATTTATCGGAACAGAGGCAATTTAAGAGAGACGACATCCTGAAGGAAAAGGACCCTCCTTTTGGCCGTTAATTGCAAGTAACTCTTCAGAGCCCTTTTTCTACTCAGGATGGAGTTGATGGGCCTGGCTTTGTTTAGGTAATCATAGCTTCTCTCAGGTCCTGAGTGTGATGAGCAAGTATTGTCCAGGAGACAGCCACCCCACAGCACTGCCCATCCTTCCCCTCTTGCAGTCTTTCCACCCCTCTCCTGTGATGTTCCTGGAGCCATGAAGAGGGCTACAGACATCCAGCTGAGCATCCAATAGGGACTTACTCTCAGAACACTCTCGATAACCCTTGACACAGGAGACAAGAGCCAGCCCCTTCATGTGTTCCTGCCAGCATGATGATCTGCCCAAGTGCAGGGGGCAAGCAACCATGAGCCAAACCTTCTAAAACCATAAGTCAAAACAAATCCTCTCTTCTTTAAGTTGTTTCTCTTGGGTATTTGCTACAGTAAAACAAACTAATTAATGCAGGCAGAGAGGAGATATTTGAGCTAGGAGCACAGCCATGATTCTGAGCTCCTGGTCACTCATCTGGGCTACAACTGTAGGAGAGAAGAGCACCTTGAAGAAGCATATCATGAGGCCCAATTCCCCCCCACCCCAGTTTATATGTCCAGATTTTGGTCAGCCTGATCTCCACTTGCAACCAAAAGGCCTTCCTTACCTGTGCTCTTAGCTCAGGCTGCAGTGTGTCACTTGCCCTCACAGTATTCAAGACACAGCTCAGAATATTAGTGCTGCACTGATTAGCCTGGTAATCTTGCTTTTTCCTTTTCTTTCCCCAGACAAAGGATTACAGATCCTTTTTGTTGTTTATGAGAAAGTCTGTCTGTATCCCCCTATTTTGTAGAGGAGGAAATCAAGGCCCACATTGCTTACAGACTTTGTTCAAAGTAGTGAAGTTAAAATACATAGCAGGAGGACGGGAGCATGGCTCCGTGGGTGAAGTGCTTACTGAAGACATGAGGACCTGACTTTGGATCTTCAGCATCCATGCAAAAAGTTAGATGTTATTTCAACCATGCTGTAACTAGGATTTCACTCACTGACCCAATGGTCTAATTGAAAGGGTCCGGCCCAGGCTTAGTGACCATCCTTGTTTCTGAGTCTAAAATGCAAAGGAAATTAAGTGGAGAAGTAACAGAAGAAGATATCCCAATACAAAACTCTGCCCTCCACAAGCACCCAAGTAGCCAAGTACAGGTGTGTGCTGTGCACAGATGTACAACCACTCTCACCTACAAACACACATGACACACAGAAAGGGAAGAGAATAATTAGAACCTATCTGTGTGACCCACAGTGCAGCCCTCTTATTTACCATACATGATATACCTACAATGTGTCAGGAACATAATGAATACTTTAAAAAAAATCCTAATTATCACAGCTACTAGTAGGATCAGGCAGACATAGATCTTGGTTGATTAAAGATCTACATTGATCTTGAATGTCTATTGAGTAAAGAATGATCAAATGAATTTCAGGACAGAAATGTGTTTGAGACGCACTGAGAACACAGAAGAGACAGCCTGGCACTGGCCATCCATGAGGGATCCAGGAGTGCCATGTCCCATCCCTCATAAAATAAATAAAGGTTCAGGTTATAGCATGACAGCCAAATTACAGGGAAGGCGGTGTGTGCAAGAGAGTAAAGCAAGGGAAGCTTCCTATTCACAAGCCTCTTTTGAGACAACTGTCTAAGGGTTTCTGTTGCTGTGAAGAGACATCAAGAACATGGCAACTAATTTTTTTTTTTTGATTTTCGAGACAGGGTTTCTAATTAGCTTTTTGGTTCCTATCCTGGAACTAGCTCTTATAGACCAGGCTGGCCTTGAACTCACAGAGATCATCCTGCCTCTGCCTCCCAAGTGCTGGGATTAAAGGCGTGCGAACCATGGCAACTATTATAAAAACAACTTTTTTTTTTTTTTTTTTTTGGTTTTTCGAGGCAGGGTTTCTATGTGGTTTCGGAACCTGTCCTGGAACTAGCTCTGTAGACCAGGCTGGTCTCGAACTTACAGAAATCCGCCTGCCTCCAAAGTGCTGGGATTAAAGGCGTACGCCACCACTGCCCGGCTATAAAAACAACTTTTAAGTGGGGTGACTCACTTACAGTTTCAGATGTCTACTTGGTTATCATCATGGTGGGAAGCATTGCGGCGTGCGGGTAGACATGGTGCTGGAGCTGAGAATGCCATATCTTTAAGGCAACAGGAAGTTGACTGACAGTCACACTGTAGGAAACTTGAGCCAAAGAGACCTCAAAGTCCACCCCCACAGTGACACACTTCCTCCAACAAGGCCTAATAGTGCCACTCCCTTTGGGGGCCATTTTATTTCAAATCATCACACCAACCCAGTCTCTTGAGAACAAGAAGTGATTTTCTGTGAAAAGTATTAGCTGCTTGTGTGTGTGCATGTGTACACATGTATGTGTGCATGTATGTGCGTGTGTATGTGTGTGTGTGTGTGTGTGTGTGTGTGTGTACCATGGTGAGAGGCAGAAGTCAGTCTCAGAAGTTGTTCCTCAGGAGATATGCCCCTTGCTTTTTGAGATAGGTTCTCTTACTGGCATGGAGGTCACTGAGTAGACCTGGCTGACTTACTACTGAGTTCCAAGTAACCACCCGTCTCCCAGTGCTAGGATTATAAATGATTTTAAATGATTTTACATGGGTTTAGGGAATCAAACACATTGTTGTACTTGCAAAGCAATCACTTTACTCACTCAGACATCTCCCTAGCCCTCTTCACCTCCCTTAAGGGCCCACAGTGCCTCTCAAAAGCAACACTCCCAACACTACACCACTGAGGACTGTCCTAGCTTAGTTTCTCTCACTGTGGGGAAAAAATACCATGACAGAAAGCAATTTAGTGGAGAAAGGATTCATTTTAGCTCACGATTCCGTGTTACAGTTCATTATTTCAGGGAAGCCACAGAGGCAAGAGTTTGAGACAGCTGGCCACATTACGGTCATAGTCCATAGCAGGGGGAGATGCACGCGTGCGTGCCTGCTTCCCTGTGCTCAATTCCATTCCTCCACTCATACAGTTCAGGACCTCCCCTCTCTAGGGAATGGTTCCAGGCACAGTGGGCTTCATCTTCCCACATCCGTCAACTTAAGACAGTCACACAGAGACGTGTCCATGTGCCAAGCCAATGGAGACAATACTCCATTGAGATGCACTCTACAGGTGATTCCAGCTTGTGCCAAGTTGACAATTAAAGCTATCTCTCCCAGGGACTGAGAATCAACATGAGTGTTAATGAGAATAAAGCACAGCAGCCACTGTGGGGTATCTTTAGGGATCCACACTTCCTAAAGGAGGGCATTAATGTTGCTTCCAGGAGAGCAAATAGACGCCACAAGGTATTTTTAGAAGCACACATTCTGCAAAGCGAGTTGTGCTGTGTATAGGGAGGGCAGGCAAGAGGAAAGCAGGAAGCAGTTAGCTCTTCCCATTTGCATCAGCCCTTCAGAAGAATACCCAATTCTCTCTTCAGGAGCATCTTTCATTGTTATCCTAAACCACATACACAACAGCGTCAAAGCGCAGAGAAACTTCTCTGTGGTTGACACATTTCACAGGGAGAAATGGATTTTAAAACTGTTTTCCACTAACAAATTGACAGTCTTTGCCTTCCTCACCCAGGACGCACTCCCTGGTGTGAAGTATGGGAGGGCAGATGAAGGCTGATACAATCTAATCCACTGCTTACAGAGTTTGAGAGAGAGTGTTTTCTAATCACCCACCAGAGGGTTCCCCCTCCTGACCCAATTTCCCCGTAAATCACATACCAGAGGTCAGAAGAAGGGGTGATAAGCTGTCCACCAGAAGGTGGGTTGAAAAGTCCTGATTCTATTCCATCAGAGCTCCATCAGAGTTTATACATTGTCGTGTCTGTCTCTACAAAAAGGCATAAAGTCTACTGTCTTTTAGAAAAAAAGTGCACATTTTCAACTTAGATTTATCATCCTTAATATTGTTGGAGAGTGGGAGCGAGATGGTGCAAGAGAGGTGCATGGCGGGGCAGAGGCGAGCGGTGAGTAAGGAGGACTGACAGGCGTGAGGTAAGGACTGTCCTTCTTCTGCAAAGTAGAGGCCGGGGAAGAGGACAGGGGTCACCATAGAGGAGCAGAATCCAGGGACAGGCTTCTAGACCTGCTTGTCTGGGTTTAAATTCAGACTTCACTGCCGCATGCTTTTATGTGAGTTGCTTTATCTCTCTGAACTTCATCACCTTGGAAACGGAGATAGCGAGAGGACAGACTTTCAGGGAGTGTTTGGAGGTTGCCCGGGGTCTATTGCCACCAATGCTTCAGCACGATGCTCCACACTTCAGCACGGTGCTCCGCACTTCAGCAGGGTGCTCCATACTTCAGCACTGTGCTCCACACTTCAGCACTGTGCTCCACACTTCAGCACAGTGCTCCACACTTCAGCAGGGTGCTCCACACTATAGCACTGTGCTTCACACTTCAACAGGGTACTCCACACTTCAGCACTGTGCTCCACACGTCAGCACTGTGCTCCACACTTCAGCATGGTGCTCCACACTTCAGCACGGTGCTCCACATGTCAGCACGGTGCTCCAAACTTCAGCACGGTGCTCCACACTTCAGCAGGGTGCTCCAAACTTCAGCAGGGTGCTCCACACTTCAGCAGGGTGCTCCACACTTCAGCAGGGTGCTCCACACGTCAGCACGGTGCTCCACACTTCAGCACGGTGCTCCACACTTCAGCACGGTGCTCCACATGTCAGCACGGTGCTCCACACTTCAGCACAGTGCTCCACACTTCAGCAGCATTTATTTAGCCTTGGAAACAACAAACAACAACGAGTGTATGGGCCTCATTACACAGATCATTGTTACAAAACATAAGGATTAGGGAGTCTTTAACAGACAGATTAGAAGATTGGGAAGTGCCCACATTTTACCAAGTACCAAGGACACTGTAAATAGAAAGCTAACATCAAGTCCCTTTCCTTGTTTCCTTTCCTCCCTCCATCTTGTTCCTCCCTCCCTCCCTCAACCCCTCTCTGTTTCTCTGTTCCTCCCCATCTCAATCATTATTTTATATCTATTTTCTCTATTTTATTTTTATCTCCTTGAAGATAAGCCATTTCCATTTCTGTTTCATTACCACAACCTACACATCTCCCAAAGCTGCACCCGTTGCTTACTGATTAGGACAAGTTATCCTCTTTTACATCGCAAGGAACAGTGATCTCACTGAGTTGAGTGGTAGTCTACCTCGGAGCTGATCTCAGGTTCCAGAAAAATAATGAGGACTGGGGCTTGTGGATAATGATAAAGTAATACCCAGGTCTCCAGTGCTGACTCAGGGTCTTGACCATTTAGGAGCCATGGTGCAGCTCAAACAATGGCAGGTGGAGCTCACATGTTTCTAATGCAGCCTGTCAGGATTCCTGCCCCAATTCTCCTCATGCATAAGGCATACAGAAATTTCTACCTGCTTAAATGGGAGAGGAATGATAGCTACTCAGTATATATAAAAAAAGAAATTCATTATTACTTGTATTTTTTCATTTGTGTTGGACCTAACACCCAAGAGAGGCAGGTTTGTAGACTAAGCTCCGATGCATTTTGAGCTCTTCTTGCAGAGATGCTACACCAGCCTCAGAAGCCATCCTGCCTGTCCTCCTGGGTAGAGTTTGGATTTATGCCTGTGCTAAATCTGAGTTTCTATTGATGTGCACCCAGAGAGCTTTCCCCTCTGGGGACACATGTGGAGTTAGGGTACATCCTCAATCTGTCCTAACCACATGCAGCCAGCTCCCTAGCCCCTGTCTCCCCTGCTGTGGTGTGCGTGCCAGTGGTGGGTGGCCATGGAAAATCAGGAGAGACAGAGCCCATTAGACAGAACTGCAGGAGGATAAGGTTTGCCAATTATGTTTTGTTTCTTTCTGCTTCCCCATGATTTTTTTTTTTTTTTTTAGAATATACACATTCTTTCTGGCGCTCCCCTTGGTTCTGTGCCTATAAAATAAGCTTAATGGCTGAATTTTCCTTAAGATAATCAGAGGCGGTATAATTTATGCATATGAATGGTATTGTAGCCAGATGTAATTTTGCTCGAAGTTGTGGCATTACAGTTAGAAATGGCTCTGCTAGCTGTGTTTTGTAGAATTTGCAATTTATTTAACAGTTGACTGAGCACTGACCCCAGATAAAATAACCATAATCAAAGAGTAGTTTAAAAAAGATGTAAAAACAAAGGTAGGGTATGGGCTTGGGGAGGAATGAGTGGGTCTCACAGTGGCTGGAGAAAAAAGCAGGAGGGTCCTACTTGGTGTAAATGATAGAAGGGTCTCTAATGAAGGGGGTGTGCATCCATACTTCACTTGGAAATCTCTTCCCACGCCGGGTCTTTCTGCTTTTTCTATCCCCATTTGATTGAAAACAGATCATTTTTGCATTGCTCATGGAAGCTGTGGGCCCCGCCTCTTGGCAGTTTCCTGCCCCACCTCCTTCCTATTTCTTGCCCTGTTCCTTGCCAGTTTCTGGTGGTTCAGGCTGGCACAGAAGTTTTGTAGGACTGTGGGAGTTGGGTGGGTCGGAGTCAAGGCAAGTCTGTAGTCTCAAATAAGATGCAGGCTTCGTCTTTCCCAACCTTAGTGCTTGTATAGCTAGCTTTATTCCACAGGACCCAGAAATGGAAGCCCTTCCATACACGATAATACTATGCTTGTCGAGCCCTACTGCCTCCACTCATACCCTCGAGCCTTTTAAAGCAATTGAAGGAATATTTGGTTAAATTCCAGAACATCTAGCCAATTCCAGTCCACTAGTGGAAGCTGTCAGTATCCATGCATCCAGGCAGCATCCCCTTCCACTCTACCAGGGTCCAGTCCATAGGGATGGCTTCCATGCCATATTATATTTCATCTTTCCTGATGATGGGGGCGAGGGAGCATGGGGCAAAGCACTTGTGGCGGGAGCAGCAACCTCATGTTTTAACTTTATTATTGAGATTTTAAAAAGTAAATTACCACTTTTCCATGTATGGGTGTTTTGCCTGCATGTATTTCCGTGCATGGTGTGCATGTCCTTTCAGAAGCCAGAAGAGGGCCTTGGCCTCCTGGAACTGGAGATATATGTATGATGAGCTCCCATGTGTGCCCTGGCAATCGAGCCTAGGCCCCCTGGAAGAACAGCCAGTGTCTTCACTGCTGAGCCATCTCCCCAACTCCACTTAACCACTAAGATTTGAGCTCTTGCACAGTGATCAATAAAGAGTTGCTAAGGCTAATATCTATACCCAACTGTGGAAGCTCCTCATGTCTCCTGCCCTGTAGTGGTCTGGGATAGGTATGGTGAAGGGGTATTAGGCAAAGGAAAACATTGTATTTTTTGTTCCTGACTGTGATGCTATCAAAATAATCTGTGGTACCTTAAGCATCTCTTCCGCACTCCAAACCACTCCTGCTCTGTCCTGGTCTGCCTCTCATCCATTCCTCAGAACAGTCCCTTCCCTTATGATTAAGTGAAGACATGTGCCAGCCTGATCTTCGGTTTCTTTTTGATGAGGCTCTGGTTTAAAACCCGTGTTTATTCCCTGTGGTTCCTGTGACTGCTTCCATTCCTCACTATGGCATTCAATAGTTCAGCAACCACAAAACCATGGCCAGTTGTGTGCATACAAAACATCTGCTTTTTCACCAGATGCTTTCTCCTCCTTGTTCATGAAAACTTGGGGCCACTATCTTCTAAATTAGCACATCTGTGTGATCCTTCACTGGGGTTCCATCAAGCTCCATATTCTCTCGTTCATAGTGAATATATTCATACTATCATAGCTTTACTGTGATGTCTGTGTACCATCAAACCCAGAACATTGTCTTTCACTTAGAAGCAACCGATAAATATATAAAATGGGCTTTATATGTTTATTTATAGATATTTCCATAGACACATATTTTAGATATACATGTGATCTACATGCTTTAAACATTGCCACAGAGACTTACGTGTTTGTGGAGGCTTGTAAAGGTGAATATTGGAAAGGAAAAGGGAGGAAAGCTTGGAGGTTAAAAGTAAGCATGCTTACCCATTCACATTGTGCTCTCCCTGTGCAAGTCACTCCGCTGAAAGTATCACCAGCCCCCCCTATTGAGTCCATGTAGCTACACTACCATGTGACAACCGCTATCTCCTCTTTTTAGCTGGTGAGGAGCAGAGGCTCAAAAAGTAATTATATAACAGGTTCCAGATTCAAGCCACTCAGTCTAATCCTGGAGTTCCATTATTCTTCTTCTTTGTTTTTTTTCAAGTTTTTTTATTCAGAATATAATATAGTCAGACAAGTATAATGGATAATAAATATATATGTAGTCACTGTACCCATCAGGGTTCTCTATAGGAACAGAACCAAGGACAATTTGTTAGGTTGGCTTCGAAATACTGTTTGGGTAGTACAACAATGGCTGTCTGCATTTAGGAGAGCCTGGGACTCTGGTAGCTGCTCAGTCCATGAGGCTAGATACTTCAGCAGTCCTAGTGATAGTAAAGACTGGAGGATTCTGAGGAAACACTCTCTTTGTGCTGGAAGCCTGAAGAAGCTGGATTCTGATTTCAATGAAGAAAGATAGCAACATTGGTGACCTTGGTGATGGTGACAGTAGCAGCAGCAGCAGCAGCATAGATGAACTGAAAAACAAGCTAGATCAATATGTCAAGGAGATGGGAAGGCAAACAGACTTTAAAATCTGGACTACCACCAGAGGGTGCTGCCCACGTTTAGTGTGGGTGTTTCAACCTGATATAAGTTGACTAAGAAACTCCCTTGCATATGTGCCCAACAGCTTGTCTCTTAGATGGTTTCAGATCCAGTCACGTTGACAACCATGATTAACAACCACAGTCACTAAACTCATTTGACAAGTGTCATCACACTTAAGAAAAGATACTTCTATGCCCTGTGATGCTTAGCCTTGATTGTCAACTCCATTTACCTGAGAAGAAAGTCTCAATGAGGGATGAGGTGGCCTATGGGCATGTCTGATGGGAGCTGTCTCATTAAATTAATTCACATGAGAGGACACAAACCACTATAGGCAGTGCCATTCCCTAGGCAGGGCACGCTGAACTGTGTGAGTGGAGAAATGGAGCTGAGTACAAGCAACCAGTCATGTGAGTTTGTGTGTATCTGTTTCTTCAATTCCCCACTGTGTGTGTGATATGATCAGTTGTGTCAGGCCCCTGTCGTAGTGTCCTGCCCTGCTATTATGAACTGCAACCTGAAATTGTGAGTGAAACAAACCCTTTCTTTCCAAAGATACTTCTTTTTAAAATTATTATTATTATTTTAATTTTTAAAAAGAAAACAAATTATCATTTTTCATTTTACATACCAATACCAGTTCCCACCGCCTCCTCTCTGTTACAAGGAGAGGGGCCCTTTGTTTGTCCTGGCCACCCAGCTAGCTTAGCCTCGAAATAACCACACAGAAATTGTATTAATTAAATCACTGCCTGGCCCATTATCTCTAGCCTCTTATTGGCTAACTCTCACATCTTGATTTAACCCATTTCTATTAATATGTACATCACCATGAGGTGGTGGCTTACCTGGAAAGATTCAGCATGTCTCACCTGGCAGCTCCGTGGCAGCTCTCTCATTCTGCTTTTTTTCTCCCAGAATTCAGTTCTGTCTTCTCCGCCTACCTAAGTTCTGCCCTATCAACTAGGCCAAAGCAGTTTCTTTATTCATTATCCAGTGAAAGCAACACACAAACAGAAGGAAATCCTACACTTCCCCTCCTCCCATTCCCTCTACTTACCCCCTAACCCAATCCCCCATCCACTCCTCAGAGAGGGTAAGACACATTGCTTTGGGAAGGTCCAAGGACCTTCCTACTATATCTAGGCTGAGCAAGGTATCCATCCAAAGAGAATAGGTTCCCAAAAAGCTAGTACAAGCAGTAGGGATAAATCCTGGTGCCACTGCCAATGGCCCTGTAGTCTGCCCAGCCATACAACTGCCACCCACATTCAGAAGGACTAGTTTGGACCTATGCTTGTTCCTTCCCAGTCCGACTGGAGTTGGTGAGCTCCCATCAGCTCAGGTAGACTGTTTCAGTGGGTGAACTAATCATGGTCTTGACCTCTTTGCTCATATCCTTACTCCTCCCACTCTTCAACTGGATTTGGGAGCTCAGTCTAGTGCTCCCATGCAGGTCTCTGCCTCTGTTTCCATCAGTTGCTAGATGAAGGGTCTATGGTGATATTTAAGATATTCATCAGTCTGACTACAGGGCAGAGCCAGTTCAGGCACCCTCTCTGTTGCTTAAGGTCCTAGCTGAAGTTTTCATTGTGGATTCCTGGGAATTTCTCTAGTGCTAGGTTTCTTGCTAGCCTCATGATAGCTCCCTCAATCAAAATGTATCTCTGTTCTCCCTCCATATTGACTGGCTATCCCATTCCCTCAAGCTCTCCTCCCCTCCCTACTCCCCTTCTTCCCTCCTCTTACCTTGCCAGTTTCCCTACTCTCCCCACCCCTATGTTGCCAATTTTGCCAGGCGATTTTGTCTCTTTCCCTTTCCAGGTAGACCTATGTATGTTTTTCTTAGGGCTTGCCTTGTTATTTAGCTTCTCTAGGATCATGAACTATAGGTTCAATTTCCTTTGCTTTACAGCTAGCATCCACTTATGAGTGAGTACATACCATGCTCATCTTTCTGGGTCTGGGTTACCTCACTTAGAATGTTTTTTTTTCTAGTTCCATCCATTTGCCTGTGAATTCTAGGATGTCATTGCCTCCCCACTGAGTAGTACTCTAATCTGTACTACATTTTCTTTATCCATTCTTCAGTTGAGGGGCATCTAGGTTGTTTCCAGGTTCTGGCTATTACAAATAATGCTGCTATGAACATAGCTGAATAAATGTCTTTGTAGTATGATTGGGCATCCTTTGTATATAGGCCCAAGAGTGGTATTGCTTGATCCTGAGGTAGGTTGATTGCCAATTTTCTGAGAAACCACCATACTGATTTCCAAAGTGGTTTCACAAGTTTGCATTCCCACCAGCAATGGATGAGTGTTCCCCTTACTCCACATCCTCTTCAGCATAAGCTATCATTAGTGTTTTTTATCTTAGCCATTCTGGCTGGTATAAGATGGTATCTCAGAGTTGTTTTGAGTCACATTTCGCTGATACCTAAAAGTGTTGAACATTTCCTTAAGCGTTTTTTGGCCATTTGATATTCTTCTGTTGAAAATTTTATGTTTAGTTCTGTACCTCATTTTTAATTGGGTTTTTTGAATTTTGATGTCTAATTTCTTGAGGTCTTTATATATTTTGGAGATCAGTCCTGTTTGATGGAGATCTTTTCACATTCAGCAGGCTGTCTTTTTGTTTTATTCATTGTGTTCTTTGCTTTACAGAAGCTTCTCACTTTCAGGAGGTCCCATTTATTTATTGTTGCTCTCATTGTCTTTGCTACTTGGGGTTGTATTTAGGAAGTTGTCTACTGTGCCCAAGTGTTGAAGGCTACTTCCCACTTTCCTTTCTATCCGGTTCAGTGTGGCCAGATATATACTGAAGTCTTTAATCCATTTGAATTTGAGTTTTGTGTATGGGGATAGATATAAATCTATTTTCATTTTTCTACATGTTGACATCCAGTTATGGTAGCACCATTTGTTGAAGATGCTTTCTTTTTTCCATTGTATAATTTTAGCTTCCTTGTCAGAAATCAGGTGTTCATAGGTTTGTGAATTAATATCTGGGTCTTTGATTTGATTCCATTGGTCAACCTCTCTGTTTTTATGCCAATATCAAGCTGTTTTCATTACTGTAGCTCTATAATAGAGCTTGATATCAGCGATGGTGATGACTCCGGAAGTTCCTTTGTTGTACAGAATTGTTTTGGCTATACTGGGCTTTTTGTTTTTCCGTATGAAGTTGAGTATTTTTCTTTTCAAGTCTGTGAAGAATTGTGTTGGGATTTGGATGGGGATTGCATTGAATATATTGAATGCTTTTGGTGGGATTGTCATTTTTACTATGTTGATCCTACCATCCCAAGAGCATGGGAGATCTTTCCGTTTTCTGGTATCTTCTTCAGTTTCTTACTTCAAAGACTTAAAGTTCTAGTCATACAGGTTTTTTTTTTTTAATTTTTTTTTATTAAGAAAGAAAAAAAAAATTTCTGCCTCCTCCCAGCCTCCCACTCCTCCCACTTTCCCCCCCTCCCAACCTCTCCCTCTCCTAACCTCTCCCCCTCCTCTCCCCCTCCCTCTCGAGTCTGAAGAGGAGTCAGGGTTCCCTGCCCTGTGGAAAGTCCGAAGTCCTCCCCCCTCCATCCTGGTCTAGGAAGGTGAACATCCAAACTGGCTAGGCCCCCACAAAGCCAGAAC
>NC_022014.1:8989696-8996318 GCF_000317375.1 Microtus ochrogaster | reverse complement strand
CAGGTGCCTAAGGAGAGGTCCCCAGTTAGTTCCTGGGGCAGCTGAAGATAGGGAACCTGAAATGATCCTATCCTATAGCCTTACTGATGAATATTTTGCATGTCATACAGGTTTTTCACTTCTTTGGTTAGTGTTACCTCAAAATATTTATTTGTAGCTGTTATGAAGGGTGATATTTCTCTGATTTTTTTCTCAGCTTCTTTATCATTTGTATATAGGAGGGATACTGATTTTTTGAGTTTATCTTGTATCCTGCCATATTACTGACAGTATTACTGAAGGTTCCCTGGTTTGGGATCACATATGTATACTATCATATCATCTGCAAATAACAAAAGTTTGACTTCTTCCTTTCCATTTTGAATTCATTTGCTCTCCTTTTGTTGCCTTATTGCTTTAGCCAGAACTTCAAAAATTATGTTGAACAGATATGGAGAGAGTGGACAGCCTTATCTTGTTCCTGAATTTAATGGAATCACTTTGAGCTTCACTGAAACCATCCAACCCTGAGCTTTTCTTTTCTTTTTTCTTTCATTCTTTCTTTTTTTCTCTTTGGTTTGGAGGCTTTTGATGGCAGCTTCTATTTCTTTGAAGGTTATAGGTCTATTTAAATTGTCCACCTGGTCTTGATTTAATTTTGGTATGTGGTACCTGTCCACAAAATTGTCCATATATTTTACATTTTACAATTCTGTGGACTGCAGGTTTTTGTAGTATGACCTAATGAATCTCTGAATTTCATCAGTGTCTGTTGTTATGTCCCCCTTTTCATTTCTGATTTTTTTTATTTGGATGTTCTCTCTCTGCCTTTTGATTAGTTTGAATAAGGGTTTGCCTATCTTGTTGATTTTCTCAAAGAACCAGCTATTTGTTTCATTGATTCTTTGTATTATTTTCTTTTCATTTTATTGATTTTAGCCCTCAATTTGATTATTTTCTGCCTTCTATTCCTCCCGGGTGAGTCTGCTTCTTTTTGTTATAGAGCTTTCAGGTATGCTGTTAAGTCACTAGTGTGAGATTTCTCAACTTTATTTAATGTAGGCACTTAGTGCTATGAACTTTCCCCTTAGCACCGCTTTCATAGTGTCTCATAGGTTTGGGTATGTTGTGCCTTCATTTTCATTGAATTTTAGGAAGTCTTTAATTTCTTTCTTAATTTCTTTCTTGACCCAGTGGTGGTTCAATAGAGCACTGTTTAATTTCCATGTGTTTGTGAGCTTTTTGAAATTAGTGTTGCTGTTGAATTCTAATTTTAAACCATATGATCTGATAAGATATACGTTTTTTTTCCCCCATTTTTTGTATCTGTTGAGGTTTGCTTTGTTATCAAGTATGTGGTCAATTTTAGAGAAGGTTCCATGAAGTGCTGAGAAGAAGGTATATTCTTTTGTGTATGTGTGGAATGTTCTGTAGATGTCTATTAATTCCATTTGAGTCTTGCTATCTGTTAGTTTCTTATTTTTCTGTTAGGTTTCTGTCTGGTTGACCTGTCCAGTGGGGAGAGTGGAATGTTGAAGTCTCCTACTATTAATGTATGGTGTTTGATGTGCAGTTTAAGCTTTAGTAATGTATCTTCTACATATGTGGGTGCTCTTGTGTTTGGGGCATAGATGTTTAGACTGAATCATCCTGATGGATTGTTCCTGTTAGGAGTATAAAGTGTCCTTCTCCATCTCTTTTGATTGATTTTAGTTTGAAGTCTATTTTGTTACATATTAGAATAGCTACACCCGCTTGTTTCTTAGGTCCATTTGATTGCAAAATATTTTTCAACCAACAAAGGTATTTATTTTGAGTTGTTTACACACATGAAATTATTATGTATGCATTCCTTTTCAACTCATTTATGTCATATATTTCAGATTTATTTTTACTTATGTTCACTTACCTGTATTTTTGAGTGTTTACATGCAGATGCCCAGAGAAGCCAGGAGAGGACTCCAGATCACCTGGAGTGGATTGCAGGTGCTTGTGAGCTGCTTGGTGTGGATGCTGGAAACTGAACCTGGTTCCTTTCCAAGAACAATGAAAACTCTCCTTAGCCCCCCAAATTTCCTCAAGTTATCCTTAAGTTTTTTCAGGAGTTTGGAAAAGTGTGGAGGTAATCATCTTAATTCAATTTATATGAGTCTTTGTCTATACTAGGCAAGTGATCTATCACTAAGCTCTGTTCCCAGTCCATTCACATCATTTTAAATTATTAAAGTAAATTATTGTTTTGAATTTGCAGGGAAGTTGAAAAGATAATACAGGAAGTCCTCCTGGAGGCTTCATCTGGATTCCACAAGGTTAAGACCCTAATTAATGTGATGTATTGCTAAAATAAATTAAAAAGACACACAAAACCAACTTTAGAATTATTACTTTTCTCATAGCTTTGGCAAAATACATGAAAAGAAGCAGTGTCTGGAAACAGTTTATTTTGACTCACATCTTGTGGGGTACAGTCCTTCTTTGAGAGGAAGGCATGGCAGCAGGCAGGCCTATTATGTTTGCATGGGTAACTGTGTCTCCTTACTTCCTTATAACTTAGTAGAACAGGAAGCAAAGTAGGCAGAAAGTGAGGCCAAACTATAATCCTTAAGGCCCCCTCAGTAACCCTTTCCCTCTAGAGAGGCTCTACATGCTGAATCAGTGAGCACGAGCATCAGTGAGATTCCTGTTTCAAACCCTGACTAGGAAGGCTCTTTGACACTCACCTTGCCCTTCTCATGAACATGCATGCATAGGCAGGGATACCCAATGTATACCATATACGCACGTGTATACACACAAATATACACCTTGTATGACACACATACAAACACAGAGGCACATCAGAAATGAATATCTTCAAATATTTTAGGAATCACCACAGTGATACCTAAAGCTGTAGTGGTTTTTGTCCTCACACTCTGCAGTTTGGATTCCCACCTGTTCTTTCTAGATAAGCCTTTGCAGCTCACTCTGATGGCTACAATGCTATTGTTTCAACCTGCATTTTTCTGCTTACCAAGCAGGCCCTGTGTCTTTCCACAAATTCACAGGTCACTCTGGCCCTCCTCTGTGAGTTGCCACCCTCACACTGGGCTGTGCCTCTTTTCTTATTGATCTGTAAGATTCCTTTATATTCTGAGGATGAATCCACTCTTTGTTTTATGTTGCAAATTTCTTCTCCCAGCTGTGGCTTGCCTTTTGCCTTTTCTCTGGTATTTTATTATATTTTTTGTCATACAAAATATTTTAAAGATTTTTCTTTTCCACAGAAAGGCCTTTAATCCATTCAGAATAAAATTTTTTATAGGGTGGGAATTAGGGATCTAATTTTATTTGCCTTTCACATCACTTTTACTATATGTCATTGATTTTAAATTGTACTTTATGTCCCCACATTTCTCCCATTTCTGAAACTAGAATGCAGGTTAGTGGCCATGCACTACCATGATATTTTTTTCTTGCTATGGTCTGTAAAATAGCATATGTCTTGTAATTAGTAGAATCCTAGATTTAAGAAATAATAGAAGTAGTCTGGGCTAATCTTAATTCATTTTTTCCTTCTTGTTTTCCATATGTGTTTATGCATTTCCATGAGTGTGGAACTCTATGCACATGTGCGCGTCGATCTAGAGATTGAAGTTGGATGCCATCCTGGATTGCTCAGCACTTTATTCATTGAGGCGGTGGCTGTTGCTGGCCCTAAACCTTGCTGTTTGGGTAGTCCAGCTGCCCAGTTTGCTCCGCATCCCATCTCTGCATTACAGGTGAGCCACCACACCCACTTTTCCTTGCATTCTAGGAATCTGAATTCTAGTCCCTTTACTTGTGCAACAAGCACACAATTGTGCAACCAATAAGCAATTAGATGAGCACAATGGACTCATGCTGCTAAGCATCCCTACCCGCTCCTAATCCTAGGTATTATTACCAACTTGGATGGACTCCTGCTACTCTTATCCTGATGATTTTTTTAGTGTGCTCCAGACTAGTTTCTCTGTCAAGTATTAAAGTGAGAGTGACTCACTTTTTCCTTTTCAAATAATTTATTTTATGTTTTTTTTTTAAAATGGTGTATGGGGGCACCTGTGTGTCACTGTGTGCATGTGGAGGTCAGAGGATGGCTTGTGAGAGTCAGTTCTCTCTTCCCACTCTGTGGGTCCCAGGAACTGAACTCAGGCAGTCAGCTCCAGCAGCAAGTTCCATTTCCTATGGAAACT
Source organism: Microtus ochrogaster (assembly GCF_000317375.1). Lineage (NCBI taxonomy): Eukaryota > Metazoa > Chordata > Mammalia > Rodentia > Cricetidae > Microtus > Microtus ochrogaster. Next base: position 8,992,125 of record NC_022014.1, on the reverse strand, counting down.
TTGAAAACTTGTCTTGTTGGCTTGTTATTTACTTTTCTGTTACTAGCAATTAAATCCTTGGCTTTGCACAAACTAGGCATGTGCTCTATCTCTTTGTGTCACAGAATAGTATTGACTAGCCAGGTGTGATTGCACACTCATGTGATTCCAGCAATCTGGAAGCTGAGGTAATATTTTAATTTTGAGGCCAGTTTGGGCTATGCAGTGAGGTTCAGATGATCTTGAAGCTGAAGAGTGAGACCTTGTCTCACACTAACTAACTAACTAACTAACTAACTAACTAACTAACTAACTAACTAACAGCATTGATCTTATGCAATAGTTATTTGGAGAAGTGAATCATGGTTAGGAATTATGATTAAGCCTAAGTTGGTGCCATAATTGGGGCCCCTCATTTTAAAGAATGGGTCATGCAGGAGTGTAAGCAGTTACAGTCTGAGGGTCCTCCTTCCTCTCTCTGTCTCCTCTTTCCCCGTGGTATACTCTAGTTGCTCGTGAAAGCAATATTGAAGATTGAGCCCCCGTCCCTCGAGGTGGTCATACTGTGGCCCAGTGGTACCTTGAAGTGGAAGTGAATCCACGTCTTTACTCCATTCCAAGGGGCATTGACTGGACAGTGTGAGGCAGGATGCTGAGATGTTTGGGAGGACATATTCTTGCTCTACTGGAGCCTGTCCAGAGTGAGGAAGGAAAGAATAGAAGGTCCCTGTCTCTACTCACTTCCCATGGCTCCTGGGGATTCCTATGTGAGTTCTCTGAGTTCTCATCAGCTTGCTCTCTTCCTCTCTTCTCCTACCTATTTCCCATTTCTAAATAGTGGAGGAGAAGAGAAAAGACCAAATTGAAAGTAGGTACCGTTGGGTCAATCTCTACATTGCCTGTGCCTGTAAGTAATGCCCACTGTTTACATGTTGCCTATTGTGCTTCTTCTGGTTGGAAGCAAGGGTTAAGAGGTATCAGAGATGTTATGTGACTCATAGAGTCTAAAAGACTCACTGTTTGGCTCTTGTGGAAAAAATATATGTTACCAAATCCTCTGTTTCAAAGGTACGAGGTAACAATGAGACAACCTAGTGTAGTGGGTAAAGGTCTTGCTGAAACTTCTGAGGACCTGACTTTGATCCCTGAGACCCCCACATTGGAAGGAGAGATCTGACCCTGAAAGTTGACCTCTGTTCTCCACATACACACATGTCATATAGGCGTGCACATGTGCATACACACACACACACACACACGAGTAAATGTAACACATACAACAAATAGAGAAGAGACTTTAGGAACAAAATCTGTTTGCTCACCCACTCCAACACCTAGACATGCCTTCTGGTTTAATTTTGTTCATGCTATGCTATAGGGGTTATTGTTCTTGCTGAAGAGGCAGCTGGCTTTGCACAGATGTATGATAAGAGAGAATGAGTGCATAACCAGGAGGGGAAACAGACCCCAGCAAATGCTATTACCTTCTCCTAAGCTGAGGCTGTCCTAGAGAAATTACCTGTGGAAGAGCCCATTTTAAGTGGGCGTACTGGCAGAGCTGATCTCACTGGGGAGGGGAGGGTAGCGAGAGCAATAGTGACCTTCTAGTGGGGACTCTGCAGCCAGGTGAAGTTGAACTCCTTACATAATTTGGGACCAAATTACCGGGTTTTGACAAGAATTCTCTCTTGGATATGTGATGGCTGTTCCCCTTTCTTGATTGTTCTTTTTCCCTTAATCTATTTTGTTTCCATTTCTTCACAAGAGCTTTTTGTTAAATGCCACTGACTCCGATAAGACTAAGTCAGAATGTGGAGGGTTTTGGGCTGTAGATGGTTCCCTCCGTTGTGAATATTAACAGCTGATATGGGCAGTCCTCAGCAGAGTGTGCAAGGGGAGCTTCTAGAGTGGGTGGTATTCCAAAAATATGCTGAGAAATAATAGATAAGTAAAAAGAAAATCTAACAATCTAAGACTTTCGGAAAAGAATCCTTGAATATTTGATATATATTTCATGAGTAACACTACTTGAGTAAAGTCAATCACTGAATAGGTGTAGCAACTAGGTTAGTAAGATGGTTCCATGGGTAATGATATTTGCTATCAAGAATGTCAACCTGAATTGGATCTCTGAGCCCCACATGATGAGAGGATAGACCCTGCAAGTTGTCCTGGGACCTCCACAGTGGCGCCATGGAATGTCATCCCCTCATATACACATAAGTAAAACAGTGAGATGAGTTGGGTTATTGTGTCTTATTTAAGGAAGGCAGGAGGGTCAGAGTAAGAAGGATGGAGACATGGTAAAAGGGCATGTGTGTGTGTGTGTGTGTGTGTGAGAGAGAGAGAGAGAGAGAGAGAGAGAGAGAAAGAGACAGAGACAGACAGAGAGATAGAGACAGAGAGATAGATAGAGACAGAGAAAATATGTGTGTTGAAATGCTATGCTC
>NC_022014.1:8970424-8978923 GCF_000317375.1 Microtus ochrogaster | reverse complement strand
CAGAAGAAGCTGGGGGAGGGGGGGGTCTGTGCTCTGTTCCGGGACAAACTGCCCCTGGATAGCACACACTCACCCATCCAGATGGAACTCCTCAGTACCTAAACAGGGCCGCCTGGTAACCCAATGATCCGGGGACAAAAGGAAAAATGGGGCAGGCAGTGCGAGATCCAGGAGCACAGAGGCACCCCTGGAACACAAGCTGAAGGTGCCAGGGCTGCCTTGTAGGGGACCTTGGGGCCCGCCTGGTAGGCGGGCACTCACCACTCTCTGTGTCATTGTTTTGAAGATGGAGAGAAATGAGGACATGAACCAACGAATTCAGGTGGCCCCTGTAAAAAACAAATGAATGGAGTCTCCCTGAAACCTTGGTGAGGAGCACAGCCCTGATGGAGAAGCTTTAAAATAGCCATTTGGAATCACTGCACACTCCTGAATCCCATATCTGTCAGCTGGTGAACCTGTGCTGTTTTAAATCACCAAACTTGCTTCCTATTGCTTGCTACAGCAGCAATAGGAAACTCATACAACAGGCAACAAAACGCCAAGCACTTTGCTTCTTTCCCCAGCTGTACAAAATTCTGTGCCTGCAACACCTGATTTCTACACCGCCACCTAATGAGGACGGGGTCATGAATACTCTTTATGTATGAAGGACAATCAAGACTCGCAGAGTACTGAGGATCCACTTGGGTCTGTTTGACTCCAGAGTTTATATTCTTGTGTGTGAGTGTGCACCTGAGCATGTGCATGTCTGTGTGTGTTGTGTGCGTGTATATGTGTGTTCACACCTGTCCATGGAGACCAGAGGACAGCATCAGCTGTCATTCTTAAGTAACACCCACCATTTTTTGGAAAGAGAGGACTCTTGTTAGCCTTGATTCACCACATAGTCCAGGCTATCATGGCAGGGCAGTGACCCCTAGAATGTGCCTGCCTTTTCCTCCCTAGTGTTGAGATTACAACTACATGCCACCTTGCCTGGTTTCTGAACATGGTTCTGGGAATTTGAAACTGTGCTTGTAATATAAATATGTTTCCAACTGAGCTCCTCCCCAGCTTTAACAAGACTGCATTGTAATAGCAATGCCTCAGTCCTGACTAGTTTGCTCAAGATTTATCCAGGGGATTCTCCTAGTATCTCCTTAGTTAGCCACCAACGTGGGGCATAGAAGGATGACTCAGGTGTAGACAGGTGGATATTGTGCTCAACCAAGTGACTTTTTTCTAGTTCTTTACAGCCGTGGCTCTAGCCACTTTCTCTGCCTGAGCAGAGGAGGCAGGAAAAGTGATGTTCATTTACCCAGGCACCTTTAGTAGACATTCCTATGGGATTTCTAGTGGCCGCAGCCATGTACTGGGCAGAAGACCACATCTCCAGCTGTAATCCTTGTGTATTACACATAGTACTTTCATTGGAAATATGTTTTAAAATTTTTAACAAGGCAGATAATCATAACTGATCAAAGTGCTGAAATTAAATGACAGTCATGTGCTGAGTCCTAAATGGGCTATTTATATTAACACCCCTCCAAGGCTCAGGGAACATTGTGGAAGAGATGGTAGAAAGAATACAGCAGCCAGAGGATGGGAGGAAAGCTGTAAAATTCTGTCTTCTGGACATGACCTGGCCATTGTACTCATGAGCTTACTAAAGCTATGGTCATCTACCCAAGACCACACAGGATCAAACCAGTGAGGTTGGCCATCATTCCAGCAGGGAGTGCTAATTGAACTTCATGGGGTGCACACACATGCACACACACACACACACACACACACACACACACACTAAAGAAGGGAGCAGGCATGGTAAAGGTAAAGAGGGTGCCTGGGGGACCTGTGTGAAAGGTGGGAGCTGGGGTGGATATGATGAAGATACACTGTATATATGTATGAAATTGTCAAGAAATAAATAAAAGTTATTCTAAAAAATTTTAGCTACAAGGCAAATCATGGCCAGAAACCTTCACAAATAAACTCATGACTCTGAAAACTTGGTATCTCACAGAAATATATTTATCTTGTTAGTGTTGTGGAAGAGCATTTGCATAGCAGAAAAGAGAACATTTAACTGGGTTTCCTTATCTGGCCTTCTGACTGCAGAGAGAAAAAAATTCCCCTGAAGGTGTATCTCTTCTCTGAATCTGGTGCTTAAAGGAAATGTCATCAGGGCTGTGATGAAAATTGAATTTTTCCAATGCCGGAGGATGACTTTCTTTAACTAACTTAGCACACTGCCGGCCCTTAAATGGATGCAGACATTCTGGCCTGCTTTGAATCTCCTGTTCTCACCCAGCTTTCTTCCTGTTTGACAAGCTTCTCCCCACCCTTTCCTCCGCTGTCCCCCACCTTTCACTGTTCCGGACTCCTGACTTTCTTCTGTGCTCTTTCCCACTCTGCTTTGGTTGTGAATTGAAAAGTCCCCAATCTCTTCCCTTCTCTGACTGCTCAGTCCCCTGGGATCCAGGAGCCCCTTTTTCTCACTGATGGTGTGGGACAGCAGCTAAGTCTGAGGATTTTCCAGAGTGGTAGGGAGGATGCCATCTGCATAAAGTCAGATGGAAAATGGAAAGCTTGGCATTTTGATTTAACTCTCAAGTGACCTCAGCATCCACTGAAACTCACTCATTTCTATGCCCACTTCCACAGTCAGCTCTGAAGATAACCTGGGATGTCAACTCTTCCTAGCGATAAATATTTGATGACATTTTAGACCTTCAATCCCAATGTGGAACCCTGAGGGTCTTCCATGCTCAGCCCAGAGCTCTGGGTTCACTTGGCTCTGAGTAGAATCTTCTTAGCTTTTGAGATTAGGGTATGCAAACAAGGACAAGGGTTATATACCGCCTGATGTTTAGAAGAGGTAATAAAAATCTTATCTACAAGTTTTTTGCCAATCAGTAGGTCTCACCTGTAGGTGAGACATTGCAAAGTCAAGGGATGTCTTTTGGTAAATTGGAACTGAAGTCCCTGGAAGCTCTTTATAGCGCAGAGATTATAAAGGAGGCTAAAGAAATCGGCAGGAAGCACACGTCTGCTAAGGTTTCTGATTAAAAAGAGTCCCCATTAAATAAAGCCATGGCATGTCCTATAATCATCCAAACCATGACACATTGTGTCTGTGCATGCATTTGTGAGTATGCATGCAGATGTGCCAATGTGTGTGTCTTCCTCAATTGCTGTCTTATTTTTGAGACAGGGTCTGTCAGTGAAACTAGAGCTCACTGATTAGCTAGGCTACTTGGCTAATCCTGTTGTCTCTGCCTCCCCAGTACTGGTCTTACAAGTGTGTGCTGTCATTCCTGAATTGTTCTTTGGGTCCTGGACATTTAGACTCAGATTCTTGTGCTCATGTGGCAAGCACTTTGTTGACAGAGCCATTATAATTTTTATTAGGGAAAATTTCTGTAGGCCAAAGCAGAGATTTCAACGGTATATCTTGATAGGTCTTTGTGCATGTGGCCACTGATGTAACTTCCATTACTATCAATACAGAAACAATTCTAAGTCACCTATGTAAGTCCTGGCATACTCTTTCTGGTCACTAGCCACATTCCTTGTCTCCACAAAGGGAAACACTTTTCTAATTTCTCTCAACCTACATGAGTGCTGCCTGCTCATGACTTTCTCTTAAATAAAGCAATGTGTGCTTTTGGCTGTCAATTCCAGAATAGCAAGACATGAGCTACTTGCAACAATATCCAAGAATCCGAGATAAAACATAATTGGCAAAACAAACTGGAGTCCATTTGAGAACAAAGGGCACAGAACTGACAACTGTGGGCACAGCTAGTATAAAAGGGGAATGTTCAAAAATCGGGATGAATGTCCATATTACCTTTGGAGAAATAAAAATTCAGCCATGAGCTAGGCAGATAGCTAAGCTGATGAAACAGTCAGCTTGGAAGCATGGCCTGAGGTTAAATCCCTAAGTAAAAGGCAAGCATGGTGGCATGCCTTTGTAATACCAGCTCTGTTGAGATGAAAGGCAGAGACAGGCAAATACCAGAACTTACTTGACAATAAGATGACCTCCTGAGTGAAATTCTGGCCAGCAACAGAAGGCCATGTGCATCAGTGGCCACGTGCACAAAAATGTGTCAAGATGTGCAATTCAAATCTCCACTTTGGCTCTGTAGAACTTTTGCTTTAATAGTATTCTATTAATACTAATAAATATTAATAGTATTTAATGGGGGTGGCTCTATTACCAGAGTTTGCCACATGAGCATGAAGATCTGAGTTTTGACACCCAGGACCCACATAACAACTGAAGTTGTCTTCTGATCTACACACATGTACATACATGTGCACACATGTACATCCATGTACACACATGTACACACATGAATACGCATGCTTGCACGTGCACACACAAACCTCAACAATACAGATGCATAAGGTGCAGGGAACCATTTTATGAAGCTGGATTTTGTTCTTTAACAGACGGTTTGAGCTGTCTGTCTGTCCATTGAAGGTCACCTGTCTTTTCAGAAATTCTGCCTTCCTGGAGATTCATCTATTCACCAGGGAGCAGCAGAGACCAGAGCAGGCATGAAAAAGCGACCCTTCCTAGGCCTTTGAAATATCTCAGGGGGCCACTCCTTCCCATTCAGGCTGCCTCCTCTCCTTCAAACGCCCACAGAATTAATCCAGTTCAAGAAGCACTCTTAGCTCAGGCGCATCTTCCCCAAGCCATCACTCCCCACCTGCTTCCACGCCCCTAGCAGACTTCAGGAATCATTAGCGTTTGATGATCTTGTGTTTCCAGATCTCAGTCTCTTGTACTTTGAAATTGAAATTCCTGAGCCTGCAAGGGACCCTAGGCCGACAGCTGATGTATTGAACTTTCTCCGGTTTTCACAGCTCAGAAAGTCAATCTCTCCACTCCGCTTCACCCAGCACACGGCTGCTGAAAAGCTCGGATCCGGTTGATCCTTGTGAAACTGAGAGCCGTGTCCGTTTCCCATCTTTTCCCTGTGTCAGGGAATAAGATGGCATTAACTTACGCACTAATTAACACGTAGCAGGCTTGTGAAATGCCATGCAGGACAGCACATGCTTGCTCTCTGCTTCTAAGGGTGGTGGCGGGGGTATAATTCACCCTTCTCCAACACCCTTTCCAAATTGCAGGTGCTCATAACTCTCCAGAATAATGTCCTGCACACAGGAATTTCTCTCCCCACCTTCTTCCTTACAGGATATGTATTTGTTGTCTTTGCATCTGGCTTTTCAATCTGTAAAGCGGTCCTAAGTACTTAAGTTTGAGCTGAGCATTGAAGAAAATAATTCAGGGCTTCAGTATAGTGCCTGCTATTTTGTAACATTGGAATGAACACTAGCAGCTGCCACTGGGAAACCTGGGAAGTCAGGATCCTTTCCACTCTACCAACAGATGTCATCCCCTTTCTTCCCTGTCCTGTTCTGTCAGGGTACCGTGTGTGTGTGTGTGTGTGTGTGTGTGTGTGTGTGTGTGTGTGGAATGTGTGCATGGGTGCCAGAGTCAGACTCGGGTTTTGTTATCCAGGTACTTTTAATGTTATTATTATTATTCCTCTTAGACAGGGCCTCTCCCTGGCTTGAACCCCATCAAGTAGGCTAGGCTCGCTGGTCAGTGAACCCCCCAGGGACATGACTGTCCTGGCTTCCAAACACTGGTATTAAGCATGTACCAGAACACTTGGCCTTTTAATGTAGGTGTTGAGGATCAAATCCAGGTTTGCATGTGTGCAGTGTAAGCACCCAAAGTGCTGTCTTGAAGTTTTGCTTCCAAATGATCCAAATGTTATTTCACTTCTTCAAATCTGGCCAGTCCCTATTTTTATCATGAGAGTCCCTCAGTAGAAAGATCCAGGTTATAGACATCAACCTGTGTTACAAACAAGTCTAAATACAATAACAATGCAATTGGGTCTCATTGTGTGTGTGTATGTGTGTGTGTGTATGTGTGTGTGTGTGTGTGTGTTCCACACTTGATGAGTAAAAGGAAACCTAATTGTGAGCACAAATAGAAAAAAAATTGACTAAGTGTATATTTCAGCATTTGGTTTCTCTTGTTGATGTTTTCTTGTGATAAGCTTGTGAAAAATCATACAGGATTTTACTGAATGCCGTATTAGTTACTTTTCTATTGTTGTGATCAAAATACTATGTTCAGACAACTTAGAGAAGAAAGATTGTATTTGAGCTTATGTTGCCAGAGGTTTAGGTTCCTCGAATGACACAGACAGCATAACAACAGATGGCAGACACAGTGGCTGGAACTGGAGCTAAGAGATGGGAGCCACATCTCAGCCACAAGCAGGAATCAAGGAAACTTAACTGGGAATGATGTTGACTTTTAAAACCAAAAAGGCATGCGGGAACACACTTCTTCCAGCAAGGCCAGATCTAAATGTACTCAAACAACCTCACCAAATAGGGTGGTATTCAAATGCTTGAGACTATGTGGGACATCTCATATGAACCACAACAGATAAATTAAAAAAAAAAAACCACAAACAAACGAAAAACAAGAAAGACTCATTTTTTTTAAAGGGGAAGTTGGGTAGCCCATCTTCAAGATGACAATTTTGTGTGTATCTGCTTCTGTCTTTGCTATGATGAGTTTCTCTCTGTCTTGTGAGTTTCTGGTGGACAAAGATAGCCAGAGACATCTAGTTTGCTGGGGAGAGCAGCAATGGAGTCTTTACTACACAATTAGTCTCTGTGGTTTCTCCTGAATGTAGACAGAGTTGCCTAGCACAGCTATTGAACCCATTCCTATAATTCCTGATATCTGATTGGAGAGCCACATGATCCAACCCTGCTGATGAACAGTCCCATCATTTCCAGCTGCTACCTTGGTCTTGGCTTTCAACATAAAATTCACCATGGGTTAATTCTGTGCATTTTTGCTCCATCTTCAAAATGTGATGAAAAGCCATTCAAACATTTTCCTCTGGTACCAGGACTAACAACAACAACAAACAAAAACAAAAAGAAGCCCCAAAAGAGCAGCCAGCTGCTGTCTACATGTATTTGGTTTCTAGGTCTGCATATGCCGTCTTTCCACATCATTTCTCCTCTCTAGTCTTACGCTGAGTCTCTTTCCTCCCATCTTTCCTCACTCTTTTTTTTTTTTTTTTGTTTTTCGAGACAGGGTTTCTCTGTGGCTTTGGAGCCTGTCCTGGAACTAGCTCTGTAGACCAGGCTGGTCTCGAACTCACAGAGATCCGCCTGCCTCTGCCTCCCGAGTGCTGGGATTAAAGGCGTGTGCCACCACAGCCCGGCTTTCCTCACTCTTGACCTCTCCCCTTTGCCTGATCCTGCTCTCCTTTTCTCCCTCATTTGTGTCAGGGTCTCACGCTGTGTAGTTCAGTTTAGCTTGAACTCCAGGTCCCAGTGCTTCGTCCCCTAAAGCACTGAGGGTGCAGGCACACAGCACCATGCCTGGTTCATAGATTTCTCTCATTTAATTTACAGTTCATTTTTACTAATGCTCACTTTGGTGGTTTCCCCAATAAGGATGCATAGAAGGCTTTTTGTGATTTTTTTTTCTGTTACTAAATCTTACATGCCTGAGTTAGAAAAAAAAAAAGAAAAGTCTTTTTACTTGATTGACTGACTAGAGATAGAAAGCGAAGTTTTAAGTCATTTTTGATTAAAACATGGATCTACAGTTTCCTCCCATTTGGGCGGAGATGTCTGATGCTAATGGAGCACTATGCCCTCATGTGCCACACGCTGTTCCGGGGCCACTTTCCGCCCTTCCTCATGAGCTTTCCCAGCTGCCCTGGACTTCCACTGTGACATCACCTGGGTAGAACCCCACCTTTCCCCCTCTTCGCCCCCACCCACCTTCTTCTCCCCTTTCTTCTTTTGTTCCATAGCTTAAGATGGGCAATCCATACCAAATAGTTCTTTCAGTTATAGATGATTGGTTTTTGGATAATTTCTTCTCATTTTTCTTATTTTTTACACATATTACATTGATACTTATGTTTTAAAAATATAATTAACTTAAACTTTTAATTTATCTGTCATTTTGCTTTATATTCTGACAATTTATTTAAATTTGTTTTTAAGATGCTCTTGATTTTTATAAAATTTTTACATAGTAAGGTATCTTTGTTTTGTTTTCCTTCAATTTTACCTCTCTATTTTTCTTTTTATTTCTCTCTATTTTTTCTACTCAACTCTTAGAAATGATTAGCTTGTAATTTGATTTCTCTCTCTCTCTCTCTCTCTCTCTCTCTCTCTCTCTCTCTTTCTCTCTCTTACCTTTTAAGGTTTCATTCTTTCATATTAAAAGTTTCCTTCTAATGTCTGATGATCCTCTGATCCTCAAGGGCCTCTTCTGTATTTAATTGAAGATATCTGTTTTTAAGCATCGTGGATGCAGCGCTGTGGTTGGACGTTCATACCATCCCATCGTGATGCAGCACTGTGGACGGACGTTCATCCCATCCCATCATGGGTGCAGCGCTGTGGACGGACGTTCATCCCATCCCATCGTGA
>NC_022014.1:8956107-8969887 GCF_000317375.1 Microtus ochrogaster | reverse complement strand
TTCATCCCATCCCATCGTGGGTGCAGCACTGTGGACGGATGTTCATTCCATTCTAAAGAACATAACCTGGAGTGTGTGGAGGAATGGTCTGAGATGCTGGCTCCTGGGCATGACATGGCTGCTTCACTCACAGCCTTGGAGCAGCTATGGCTCCCTGCATAAGACCTGGTTGGAAAGATCTCTGCATAGATGGGGTAGATATCTCCAAGACTTGCCCCTTACCTGGGAGCTAGTGGCAATGGATAGGCTCAGGAGGGACAGTCATTCTTCGTTGACCATGTGGCCACTAGTAGGTTTCCTTCACTCCAGGGGATGGCCCCACTCCCATGCCCACATGGCAGGACTAACCGGACTTAGTGAGTTACCAAGGAAAAGAAATGCCACTGGAAGGGGGCACAGGCTGGGATCTGTAAGGAGAATATGGAGGTGTATGTGATCATATTTTATTATATACATGCATGAGATTCTCAAAAGCAAAAACAATTTAAGATATGAACCCTAACTCCCAGATTCTTCTTCAGTTGAGACATAGAAGATGTTCTTTGTACTTAATAAAAAGACTCTGCCTTGTTGTAATTTTGGTCTGGTCATCAAGCCCCTGTTTGTTGAGCGACTTTCTGAGAACACCATAAAGGCAGAATAAGTCTCCCCATTTATGGTGCATTGGTGACATTTATCCCTATTCACAGATATCACGGGACATACATGGCTGAGAAGGTAGTAAGGAACGCTCCTCTAAATCTATTGGGACTGAGCACAGTGTCTATCTCAGCCATCCAGAGTGTGACCAGAGTAGAAATTTCTGCTTGCTTAAAAAAAATCCTGCTGTGAGAACTGCAGCAGTTGGAGGGGGAGTGTGAATGGATGGGGCTGCTGTGGGGAGAACCAGCTCCCAACGCTTCTTACAGCCAGGGCCATCCTGCTGAATTAAAAAATCTGGTGCAGCTCTGGTGACTTATTGTCACACGTTTTCGTGTGTCTTTGTATTTGTTCCATAACTAATCTTTGAGAACCTTGAGGTCAGAGGCTGCATGCCTTTCTGCCATATCTTAGCATTCAACATGAGGCTGTGATTCACCTTCGATTCTTCAATGAAAACACCTCATTCATCAATGTTCTCCGTTCTCTGCTCTCGTCAGAATTCCAGAACCACCGAGTTAAAATGAAACTCACATTTTCTAGGCTTGAATCCAAATCTATTAAACCAGGCTTTCTGGTTCTGAGACTGAGATCTGCAGACAAGCTTACTGTTTTTGTTTTTGTTTTGTGTGTGTGTGTGTGTGTGTGTGTGTGTGTGCATCCTGTGCTGATTTGTGCTCCCGGAGGCAGAAGCATCATTTATAGCATCCCCTTTCCCAGTGCTGTGCGAACGCTAGCTGTGGCATGACCCTATGGAAAGGCCCTATCTCTTAACCATCCCACTGGGTGCCCCTGTCAAGGACTGTGGGAAATAGGTGTCTGTGACCTTTTGTCGTGCGATGCCAGCAAGGATATGTTCTCTTCTCTTTTAGAGATCCAGACCATGGGCAGGAAACTGTCTGGGTGTGCTTTGGTATTCTTCGCAGAAAGTCACATTCTTTGTGAGATATTTACAATGGCAGAGATAATGGGTTATTGATGAACAAATCAGTGGGGATGGCCCCTGGTGAATTAGCTGCTGGCCACTGGCCTGCCTGGGATAAGGAACGATTGCTAACTCAGCAGCAGCTGGAGAAGGTCTAAATCACACCCATCACTTCCTATCAAAGCCAGTAATCTCTGTTAAAGGCACTACCACCACCAATTCCTCATCTGGGGAAGCAACTTATTTAATTTATAGTTAATTGAAGGCTCGAGCCTTGGCATCAGATGGATGAGGTTTTCACCTCTAGCTCCTCCTCTCTTTCTTCACTGTGTTGTAAAACACAATTTAACATCTCCATGGTCCAGCTTTCCAGTTTATGAAATAATAATCCCTCTAACCAACATTGCAAAATTTCCCTAAAAATGATGATCTTCAACATTTCGCAGTTTAGAAAACACTTTCCTGTTCCTCTTCACTGAATTCTCACAATGACCCAATCATGTATAAATGTAGCATCATGTATATTCATATACAAAATGTGTTTATTTTTGTACTCACGGTACTAGATTTGAAGAGCTCATTTTTTGTGGGAATGGGTGAGTGTTTTGTGTGTGCACATGTGTGTACATGCTGAGGCCAGAGGTTGTCTTCCTCAGTTATTTCCTACCTTGAAGTTCATCAGTTTGGCTAGACTGATTCCAGCAAGTCCCAGGAATCCTCCTGTCTCTGCTTCCACAATACTAGGATTTCAGGCTTGTATTACCACATCTTGCTTTCTAAAGATTCAAACTTAGGTCTCATTCTTGTGTGTTGATCACTTTATGCATGGAAACTTCTCCCCAGGCCAAGGAGCCAAGGAGTTAATTTCTCACAAAAACCCCAACTCTCCTCTCTCTCTCTCTCTCTCTCTCATCTCTAACACATATATACTGCATAGGTGAGAATACATAAATCCAAGGCTATCTGGCCTATAGAAGACCAGCTTAATGGCATTCTATGGCACAATAAAATCTAAGCTACATGGATCAGTCCAGAAAGACTTAGTTGATCTGATTCTACCTACCTGTTATTTTACTCTTGAAAGGTTTCATGCATAGCTCAAGTTTCCATTCCTGCTTGGTATCTAGATCTTTGGTTTGTGAATATACAGTACCTTCCCATGAATGCTTAGTTCAGTGTGTTACTTGCTTTGACTGACATGGAATTGTAATTTCATGCCCAAATCGCATGGAACATTGCATGTTTTGTGCCTTTGGTATTGCTCTGAGTGCATGAGTGGACTAGTTTGCTGCCAGAAGGTGAGAGGGACTCAACCAAGATTGGATTCCAAGCTGACCACACACGTGGACAGAAAACAGCATCATTTGCCATTCTGTGCCTTGCTTGTTATACAGCAAGATAGTGCCAACTGAAACGCTAACTTCATCTTGCAGCACTTCTCCCTCACTCAGTGTACTATGTCCATACCTATCTTAATTTATTGTTTAAAAAACCACGCCATTTTCCTCTCTCTAGAACATTTCTTTGACTGTACTGTTCCCTTCTCACTTCATGGGTCTTAATTTCTTATCTTTATTTCATCTTGGTGCAAGGTTGCATGTAGCCCAGGTTAGTCTTGAATATGTTATATAGCCAGGGATAACCTGGAATTTCCTGATACCCATACTTTTACCCTCTAGTCTCCGAAATCTCAGGCAAATGCCATCATTCCTGGTTTATGTATTGCAGATCAAACTCAAGGTCCCATGCATGCTAAGCAAGCACTCTGCCAGCTGAAGTGTGTCCCCAGCCCCATTTCTCATTTTTGAAGTCTCAACTTAAATGTTCCTCAGAGGCAATGTCCTGACCCTCCTGTCTGCACTAGGACAGTCTTCATATTCTCAATTATACTGTCCTGTTCCTTTTCTTAAATCATAGCTTTATTATAATTTATGACCACACGTAATCCCTTAGCTCAATAATTTCCACCTTTCAGGATTATTGGCTGCATGTTTTATTCACTGCTCTGTCCACCCAGCACAGAGCCTGGTGCTGCAGGCACTCAGTTCGTATTTGGTTAGCAAGTGCACACAGGAAGGAATAAATTGGCAGAACCACTATTTCACCTCTCAGCTCTTCCCTGTCTTTCTTCTATGCCACAATTATGGCTTTATTTGGAGGTTTAAGGCTTATCGGTCTTAGAGTACCCTATCTAAAGCACACAATTCACTGATAATGTTTCGTCTGTTTAGCTGGCATCTTTTTTTTTAAATCAGTTTACACTCAAGTGAGCAGCTTAGCACTTTCAGGGATTAGTCACCGACAGTCGCCAGAGAAAAGACATGGGGAAATAGCTCAGGTTAACTGGGAATACAGGGAGATGAAAGCTTTGAGCAAAATAAAAGAGAATCCGAGGCCTTGGCAGAGACATTTCCTGGGTCAGCTATGGCTCAGCTTCACATTGGGGTTAGTTTTGGCTCTCAACAGCTGTTGTTGCAGTGGCTGAAATGCTCACAAATCTAGGAATATAGAGAGTGTGACACATATCTAGACCAGGGAGTGAATGATCCCCTTATTCAAGCAGAAATTATTCACCCCAACTCATGGATGGTGGGTGCTGCTATCCAAGGTGCTGAACCGGAGTATTGCTCCTGCATTGACGTCCAGCAAGAGCAAAGTCTTGGGGACTCAGCAGTCTGAAATTTCATTGCATGACACAGAAACAGAGACAAGGAAGGCAAGCATCCCATATGGTTAATGCATAATCCACAGCAAACTTCTCAATTAGCACCAAGAATCTTGGTAAGGTATGAGGCAGGATGCTGAAGTGGAGAGTGGCAGAAAGACCATAGACAAAAATAGTCCAAAACTCAAAGTAAAAAATTGAATTTCTACAGTAGACCTTGGGGAATGTACAGCACGATTAGGCTAAGTGGGGCTTTTGCATATTAGATGGTTTACCCAGGGCTTAAAGTAGCAGAGAAGGCGACTAAGACAAAGCACAGAGTAAGGGCCACTTATAATTCCAGTTGTGAAATATTGTCCCAGATGAGCAAAATTTCTGGGGAAAAACTTCTGAGAGGTCTGTAAGAATTCCACAGAGACGGTCTCTAACATATATGTCCCCCAAAGCAGTTTTGTGTTGAATAAACTTCTGAAAACATTCCATGCATTCTCCCTCTTTACAGAATCATGCATGTGTGTATACTGAAAGAACTAAAAAGCCTTTTAATGGGATGTGTGTTTTAAACAATTTGTTCCTGTGTACTAACTGCTGTCTATTATGAGAGGAAAACAGCAGAGAGATTAGCCTCAATGTGACACTATACCACATCTTCTCCTCACAAGGCTCAGGGAACAAAGTAGAAGCTGCATAAAAGGATAGTAAGAGCTAGATGTCAGGGAGAACCTCGGTGAAACAGGGTCTTCTGCACTTGGCAGGGCCATTCATCTCCTGAACAGACATCAGCTGTGGTTGCCTTCAAAAGATCAAAATCCCAGCAAGGAGTGGAGCAGGTACTCCTGAGACCCCCACCCTGAGGTTGATAGCTGCTGGGAAAGGAAGAGTCAGTGTCACTCAAGGGTCTGCCTATGCTCTGTTTGATGATCTTATATTCTGCATACATGCAGAACTAATTTGACTCATTGAGTTATAAAACAAAAACAAAGGAGAGGAAGTTAAGTTGAGAGAAGGAGATAGTATAGGAGGAGTCAAGGAAGAGTCAGGAGGGAAATGGGGATGGATATAATCAAAATACATTGTATATATGTTTGAAATTCTTAAATAAACAAAAAAACAATAAATGTTTCTGCTAAATTGCTATCGCCTCCTAAATATTTCATTATAATTATCCCTCCTTTCTTTCTCTCAATCTTGTTCAATGTCACTTGATATGTTTCTATAAGCCCAGAAATATTGAGGCATTGACCTGAAAAGTTTTTCAATGTGTCTTTTTTTAAAAGTGTAAACAGATGCAGCAGAAGGATCACTCATTGAGCACCCTGCTGGGTGCTATTCCTTGACTAAACACTTTACATACATGAACTCATGTTATTCTCAAAACCATTGCAATGTTAGGGAAGGTTACAGCTTTTTGTTCATATAGAGAGCCTGGGGCCTAACCAGTTTGAGTTATTTGTCCAGGGATCTAGGAACACATCAGTGGTAAGCTTTATGTCCAAGTTCAAACTCAGCCCACTCTCAAGTTTATTCTTTAAGCATCTCACTATTGCATTCTGGGAAATAGAATATCTGTGAATAAACGTTATTTTCTCCTTTGAAAATATTATCAGTGATTTTTACTTTGTTTCAGCTGATCATGTTGATCAAGTGATGTTAACATTTCTAGGTATTACCCAAGAGCAGCAAAAATGAGAGGTGGGCCCTAGAATGGTATCTCGGTGGTTAGAGACACTTGCATATGTACCTGACTACCTGGGTGCAATCCCTAGGTCCCATGTAGTGGCAGAATCAACCCCTGAGAGTTGTCCTTTGACCTTCATACACGCACATGCACAAAAAACTTTATTTTAGAGAAAGAAGGAGGAAACCTTGGAGATGATTCAACCAATAAGGCATTTGCCTTGCAATTATAAGGACCTCAGTTTACACCCCAGAATTCACATGAAAAATTCACATGACACTCTCTTGCATGTGCTGATAGAGTAGAGAGAGAGATTTTTACACACATACACACACTCACGAGGAATTGAACTCTCATACTCCCATGATTTCTGTGGTGGGGGAATGAATGTGGCCAGTAATTATACCATCCATAGTTATGTAGGATGTATAGTTATATTCTCTTGTCATCTAGTTTTATTTTCCAAGGAGTTGTGCACAGCCTTCTGAGACTTTTGTAAGGCATAAACATGACTGTCTTTGAAGGCATTGTGGATAAATTTTACATCTTCCTCATGGCTTCCCACACAAGAGACTTGGCTCTAACTCTGGATTTAAGTCCTGTGAACCATTTATTCGCCTCCATCTTGTTCATGGTAAGAAATCCCCCCTGGCTTCTTTTCCCTCATGTCTGCTCTAACTTTTCTTCCCTGTCCTGTTTATATACTAAAATGGAGTAAAAAAAATCTCAAAGATTTGGGGATAGACAGAACTGATTTCTAGGAACAGTTTTTCTTTGCATATATTTACCTTATATGGTTCCATAAGGGCCTTTTAATAAAAATATATAATGTATTTTGACCTTCTTCACTCCACACTCTCTCTTTCCTCCTCTTTTCCCACAAATCTCCTTTGTTTCCCCAGATATTTTGGTTCTACTTTTATGTATATAATTTTATAGATCTATATCATATCTAGGTTCTACAAGTGGAGAAAATATATTTGTCTTTGTGAGTTTTGTTCAATTCATTTAGAACACAATTTTGTTCTTTATGACTGAATGAATACAATTCCAATGTGTGCATGTGCCACATATTCTTTAATTTTTTCCTCTGGGGACAGACGTCTATGCTGGTTCTATAATTTAGCACTGTAAACAGTACTGTGACCTCTTATACTCATGGTATGAGAGAATTAATATTTCAGAAATGGTTATAATACCAAGAGTAGCCACAGTACATGAAATCCACATTAAAATTCCAATAGTACTCTTCACAGAAGTATAAAATCATTTTATATTCACAATGAGACACAAACCAGTCACCATTGCTAGGTCAAAAACCTGTGGCAAGACATAATTTAGGCCCTAGGAGAGAACTTACTGCTCTTATTCTACCAAATGGATATAGTATCAAACCAACTTGTAATGATTGACTGTTGTATTCATCTATTAATGCATCAGAGAAACGTCTGTCTGCAGTAGATGGTGATAAATATAAAGGCTCACAATTGGTCAAGGTGGAGAGAATAAGAGACTGTGATGTGCTCAACTCTAAACAGCACATCTATATTGCAGTGTTTTCTCCAAAGGCTCAGGGATCACTATGAAAGAGGAGACAGAGAGACTGTAAGGGTCAGACATGGTGAATGAACACAAGAAGAACACCCATCCATGAATATATGACCAACACAAATTGGAATTGATGTGTAAGAAAATGTAAAAGAGAAGACAAAGTTGGGTGTGTAGTAAAGGGACTTATATCTGAGAGGAGATGGGGCAGGAGTGAATGTGGCCAAAACTCATTGCATGACATTCTCAAAGAAATAATAAAACAAAAAGACTCATACAGAAGCACAAAAGATGAAGTCAGAGCAATCCTGAACAAAGTAACAATGCCGGGGATATGCCATTACCTGACTTCCTCCAGAGCCACAGTAACAAAAAGAAGCACCCTATTTCCCTAAAGACAGATCTACAGATCAACGGAGAAGAACTGAAAATATAGACCTATTTTTTATGTGTTTTCTTTCTTTCTTTCTTTCTTTCTTTCTTTCTTTCTTTCTTTCTTTCTTTCTTTCTGTCTGTCTGTCTGTCTTTCTTTCTTCGCATTAATTCATCCTGATTCCCAATATCATGACACCTGCATATCAGATTCTGCCATAGCACCCAATTTTAAATAAGGAAGGATCAGTTTTAATACATCAAAAAAAAAAAAAAACTTGATGCCACAGGTCAGCCTCTTTGGATCAACTACTCCGCATTTTTTTTCAGTTTTTGGTAACAGAGTATCTTGATATGTAGCAACTTGAACAGTACCTTTCATCATCTTATCTAATAGTTTTAATTGTACTAAAGATTGAAAATCAAGAATTGACTGAATCTGCAGTCTTGTCAGAGTACAGATAGTCTACTCTGATCTAATTAACAAAGTTACTGGGATTGGTTTCTTTTGGATGTTGTCCTAAGATCCCTCTGTTTCTGGCCATGTGGCTGCCCCATAGATCATCAGGTAACATGGTAGCTGCCTTTACTAAGGTAATCAAGGGAAAAGATAGGAGAGAGAATGCAGGAAAAACAATACCAGTCTTTAATGACTTAAATATGGAGATGGCATCTTAACACCTGTCATACTCTACATAGCTATTCATTTCCTTCTATAGTTAAGAGGAAGAGATTGCACAAGGTAGTTGTGTATGTCACTTTGTTGTCATCCTATGGTATCTAAGGAAACTGTTCTAATTTGTTTTTGTTGCTGTGATAAACACCTTGATCAAAAGCAACTTGAAGAGTTGTAGTTTACCATATTTCTTTACCATTAAAGAAAATCAGGTCAGGAGCTCAAGTTGGGAACCTAGAGGCAAGAACTGAAGCAGAGGCCATGGAGGAATGTTGTTTACTGGCTTGCTTTTCTTCACGGATTGCTCAACCTATTTTCTTACAGGCATGGTAATACTGATATGCTCATAGATCAATCTGTTGTAGGCAATTTCTCATTTGAGGATCCCTCCTCTTACTACTCTAGCTTGTGTCAGTTTGGCACAAACTAATCAGCAATGTATCAAATTAAAGTGACAAAGGGTTAGTTAAGATTGGAAGTGGCCCAAGGGCTCTGTTCTAATGGGAGTAGTAGATGGTAACCTTCCATGGCAGGAACATGGAGAGGAACAAACTGATATATCTGGACGCAGAACATGGGGTGGAACAAATTGTGATTTTCATAACAATCCTTTCACCCAAACTGCCAAGAAGTCCCACCAACATTACCTTTGGAGGCCTCACATCTTCCTTAGCTTCTGCATCCTCCTTCTGTGCTGGAGGACCAAGTCTTTACATACATATGTTTGTGCATCCCTCACCATCTACATCATAGCTAGGACTGTGAATGCAGGGAGGTGGGAATCATGGGAGAACACACGGAGAGTTGATGATTGTATGTAGTTAAGAGTCTGAATTCTGGGGGTTGGAGAGATGGCTCACAGTTTAAGAGCATTGACTGTTCTCCCAGAGGCCCTGAGTTTAGTTCCCAGCAGCCCCATAGTGGCTCATAGTTTTTTTTAAATATTTATTTATGTATTATGTGATGTGGGAGTGTTGTATATCAATCTGTTGATTTCATTGGTTAAGTAATAAAGAAACTGCTTGGCTGGCCCTCATAGGTTAAAACAAAGGTGGGAGAGCTGGGCGATGGTGGCACACGCCTTTAATCCCAGCACTCGGGAGGCAGAGACAGGTGGGTCTCTGTGAGTTCGAGACCAGCCTGGTCTACAGAGCTAGTTTCAGGACAGGCTCCAAAGCCACAGAGAAACCCTGTCTCGAAAAACCAAAAAAAAAAAAAAAACAAAGGGGGGAGGAGTAAACAGAATAGAATGCTGGGAGGAAGAGAAAGTGAGCTCAGACTCGACAGCTCTGCTCTGGAGCAGAGACACAATGCTCCCCTCTCCCGGACACACGATGAGGCTCCGACCCAGGATGGATGTAGGCTAGAATCTTCTCAGTAAGACCGGTGCTCACAGATTATTAGAGATGGGTTGATCGGGATATCAGAATTAGCCAGTAAGGGCTAGAGCTAAAGGGCCAAGCAGTGTTTAAATGAGTACAATTTGTGTGTTGTTATTTCGGGTAAAGCTAGCCATGTGGGCGGCTGGGGTGCTGGAGACGCAGCCCCACCGCTCCCATTACTACAATTATGTGTACAATGTTCTGTCTGGGTATATGCCTGAAGGCCAGAAGAGGGCACCAGACCTCATTACACATGGTTGTGAGCCACCATGTTGTTGCTGGGAATTGAACTCAGGACCTTTGGAAGAACAGGCAATGCTCTTAACCACTGAGCCATCTCTCCAGTCCTAGTTATCTATAATGGGATCTGATGCTTTCTTCTGGCATGCAGGTGCACTCGCAGGCAGAGCACCATATACATAAAATAAATAAATCTTTAAAAATTGTTAGGGGCTGGAAGGATGGCTAAGAGTTTAAGAGCACTGGTTGTTCTTCCAGAGGTCTTGAGTTAAATTCTCAGCAACCACATGGTGGTTCACAACCATCTATAATGAGATCTGGTGCCCTCTTCTGGCATGCAGGCAGAACACTGTATAAATAATAAATAAAGAAATCTTAAAAAAATAACAAGAGTCTGAGTTTCAAAATGTTTTTCTGCTTCTCCACTTAGTCCCTTTGTAATCCCAGGAAAGCTATGCAAAGTCTTATGTGAAAAACCTTTGGTTTTTTTTTCTCTAATTTGTAATAGGTACAGCCCCAGAAAGTTGTGTTAATATTAAACACACGAAGAGATGTTGGGCATCTGTCAGTGGTGCTGGCTTTCTTGTCTGAACCTCTGCAGATTCATATGACCATCACATGTAGCCTCTGGAGAGACACTGAGCAGATCAGACCCAGAATGCTGCACACCAGAGTTCTAGCTTCCTTATTTTTGTATGATTTTCCACCTTTTCCATTTCTCCTCTGGAATTACATTTATTGAACTATAAAATTATAAAGTTAAATAAAGAACAAAAAGGTGTTGAGTTTTGGTGCCCATTCTTCTGGTTGGTTGCAGATCTCTAGACTACTGATGGAAGATTATTTGTGGTGTGGGCAAGCAGTTTTTAGGTGCTTCTGACAGCCTGAAAGCTAGTACGCTTCTGCTTCCTCACTCTGAATTCAGTGATGCCACATGGTAACTCACTGTCAGTCATGATGGGACATTTGTACTGTGGGTATCTGTGGAGATTGAAACACAGTACTTCCCTTTGTATCTACTATGAAAGGACTGACATACATTTTCTGTGGCACAAATTAATGCAGATCCCCATAGGAAAGGAAGAGGAGATCACTGCCATGTCTACTGAAGAACCAGAATGGGAGACATGGGAATGAGTGATGATTCAGAGTCACTTTTCCTGTTTAGGTGATACCTATCTTCTTCTCTGCACTGATATTCAGAGTTTCCAAACTTTAAAGAACATCTTGCTTGAGTCGGTCTCTTAGTTATTGGTCTACTGCTGTGAAGAGACACCATGACCATGACAAGTATTATGAAAGAGAGCATTTAATTGGTAGCTTTCTCATAGGTTTAATTATTTATCATCATGGCAGGAAGCATGGTAACATGCAAAGCACTGTAGCAGTACCTGCAAGCTTATGTCCTGATGCAGAGAGAAAGAGAGGAGAGAGAGAGAGAGAGAGAGAGAGAGAGAGAGAGAGAGAGAGAACACCATGGGCTTTGAATCCCCCAAAAGGGCCACACCCCCAATCCTTCTCAAATAGTACCACTCCCTGATAACTAAGCATTCAAATATATGTGACAATAGGAGCCAAATGTTGCCATCATACCTGTATTTCTTGAGTAAAAAGAATTTTCAGGCCTAGTTTATCATCTTCTGATCACGTTCCCTTTTCTGTTTCTTATAAGTATCTGAGAATTTAAGAATTTTATAATGTCCAGATATGCTAACTGTAAAGATTAGGCTCTCATTCCTTTCAACTTAGCTACTTTAAATGCTATTAATGCTGTGGCAGTATTAATGTACACAAAAGCATGCTTAGATCCTAGTAATGGCATTCTCCCAATTCTTTCAATCATTCTACCTCAAGATCTGATGGCCAGAGACCTCTACTGAGACAGTTTACCAATGGCTACATGGTAAAACACCCATGTCTTTTTTCCTGAAAAGTCTATTTTTTAACATATGCTGGAAGGGGAAAAGGTGTGGTGTGATAGGGAAAAGTAGAGAAGTGGATTGGGAAGTACTTAGATATTCTTCCTTCTTGCTGTGCAGTTCTGATTGTCTCCAAAGCAGAGAAATATGGTCACAATCATAAGTGCTACCCAGAAAGAGCTAATGACATAATCATGGACTTTATACTGCCAATTATTACAATTTCCCAAAGCCACTCTCTTGTCAGATTTAATCCAGCAAAAATTGCAGGTGAGAGGCAACTGGCATTGCGGGTCCTAGGCCCAGGGTTGTCATACTCATTGGAGCAAGCATCTAAAAGAAGAATGCCAACCACAATAAATGATGCCTGCAGAAGCCATTAGGCAAGGTGACATGTTCACTTAGAGCGATGTATACTGATCATGTAAAACATGCACACTGTATAATGTGATTATACAAATGCAGCCAGCTTTAAGAGAGGTAGCAAAACCAAGGGTGGAGCCTAACTCTGCAGAAAAAGCTGGTTTGTCTCTGTGTGTGACCTCCAGGTTTTAGGCAGGAAGGCTAGCATGTTTCTGTAATTTATTGCTTCATTGTGCATTTGTAATTCAATCCTTTGTTTATTAATTCAACAGTTGTTCATTTAGTTCTATGTAAGAAAAACTGGTAAATATCTGAGATATAATGGTGGTTAAAATTTAGCCTGTTTTTTTCTCACATGAAACTTATTATAGTCTAACAGAGGCACATGAGGATTTTCAAGTGGTCAACACTGACTACATGTACAAATAAATGCTCCCAAAAAAACAATGGGAGTAGATGATGAAAGAGTATGCCTAGGCATGTAGCAATTATGCTGTTATTCATTGTACACTTACAGTGTATGTACTGGCTAGCATCCTCAACAATTTATGCACACCTCAGAATGTAATCTTAATTGGAAATAAGGTCCCTCCAGATGTAGCTACTTAAAGATCTTGAGAGGCACTAAGTTTATGGTGGGTTCAAAATCAAGCAACTGCAGCAGATGGTCTTCTTAGAAGAGACTTTAGACATGCATGAAAAGATAAATGGAAGAAAGCCATGGGAAGACTGACTGACAAGATGAACCCATAAGTAAAGAGTGTGAAGAGCCATGCTATTCTGGGAGAGGAAAGGAAGACTCTCTGAAATGGATTAAGAAAAATGTTGTGGATCTCAAGTGGCTGTAGTGAGTCCAGAGCAGTCAGTCCCAGGAAGGGAAGGCACACAAAACCACACCACTGGTCTCTGAAGGTGGCTGATCCTGGGCAGCGAGTCACATGACAGTGGTAGGCAAGAGACAGATGAATAGGCATGACATGCAAAGTGAGGTTGAATATTTATTAAGTGGGTTATGTAGGGAAAGGAAAAAGTGGAGAAGAGCAGAGAGAGAGAGAAGAGAGAAAGAGAAGGGAGAGTCAGAAGATGCCTTGCTGAGCAGGAGACAGAAAAGATAGAGACTCAGACTATAAGCAGGAAGGAAGATCTGCCTGCCTCAGAGGGCAGTGGATAGAGTGGGCATGGCTTGTCTCTTAAAGAGACAGAACATATCATTACTTTCCCATCTCTTTTTTTTAATTTATTTATTTATTGAGGATTTCCGCCTCCTCCTCGCCCCCTGATCAAGTCCCTCTCCCCCATCAGCCCAAAGAGCCATCAGGGCTCCCTGACCTGTGGGAAGTCCAAGGACCGCCCACCTCCATCCAGGTTCAGTA
>NC_022014.1:8954216-8955507 GCF_000317375.1 Microtus ochrogaster | reverse complement strand
ATATATTCCATACTTTCTTCATCCATTCTTCTATTGAAGGGCATCTAGGTTGTTTCCAGGTTCTGGCTATTACGAACAATGCTGCTATGAACATAGTTGAGCATATACTTTTGTTGTATGCTGGGGCCTCTCTTGGGTATATTCCCAAGCACTTCTCGGCCTTTTGGCTAAGATCAAGTGTAGTATTTGTTCTTATCAGTTTAATATCTGATACGTCCTCTATCCCATCTCTTTTTTATAATAAAAAGGCGGGAGGTTGGCACAACAGGTTAATGAAATTGGGGTGGTGGATTCTCAGGACTGCTTCCTGCTTATTTGTGGGTGTTGTCTTAGGAGGGACCTGAAAAGGTTGGGTGCTGGTCATATCCTGGTGTAGCTGGTTGATTTCTTCCTGTCTGGTTTTTGTGGTATGGAAATGTCTAGTGTCTCTTACACCTGTTTAAGATATTGGCAGAACAGAGGACAAAGTTAAATTAAGGGGAAAAAATTTAGGATCAGGGAATTGAGGGGGGTGTATCTGACCTGCTTAAGATAGATCCCCAATTTGGCTCCCTGGAACTCACAAGAATTCTTTGGGTTTGTGAAAACAGAAATTTTAGACATATACATTGTATAGAAAGTAGCATATTTATGTCAGAATGACTGTGTCAGATATTTTTGCACAATGAAAAGCATTTTTAAGACTATGGAAGGCAGTGTGAGAGAGAAATACATGGTAACATGTATTTGTCCTCACACCTTTATAACTTGCAGGTCCTGTATTTGTATTTTGCTAAAATTTGTTTGGTGAGATTGTCCTTTTAAACTGACAAGACCTCTCAGCTGTCAAACCACATCAGAGATCTTTGAGAAGGATGAAATTTTACTTGAGTTATTGATTTAAAAACGACAGAAAAGTTACTTGGTTGTATTTGCCGTTTGCTGTTTAGTACAGGGTATGCCAGGCTCCAGAAGATCCTGTGGGCTAGGAAATCTGTAGGAAGATAAGCTACCTTGACCTGAACAGCTAGGCTATCAGTTCTAGAGATTCTGTCCACTGTTTAGTGATCTTCAGTTTAAATGAAAGGCAGTTTTTCCCAGTGGTCAGGGCTTGGCAGATGAAGTGAATTGTGGATGGATGTTGTTCTGTGCCTATTTGTCTTCTGTATTCTTTGGAGGAAATAGAGTGCTGCTGCTGGAGCCAATCTGTCTCTTTTTGTTATGAAAAGTTTTTTTTTTTTTTATTTTTTGAGACAGGGTTTCTCTGTAGCTTTTGGTTCCTGTCCTGGAACTAGCTCTTGTAGACCAGGCT
>NC_022014.1:8938506-8954116 GCF_000317375.1 Microtus ochrogaster | reverse complement strand
AGACAGGGTTTCTCTGTAGCTTTTGGTTCCTGTCCTGGAACTAGCTCTTGTAGACCAGGCTGGCCTTGAACTCACAGAGATCTACCTGCCTCTGCCTCCCGAGTGCTGGGATTAAAGGTATGCACCACCACCATCCAGCTTGAAAAGTTTTTTAATAATTAAGTATTTAAATGCCATATTCCTCAGATCTCTGAACAGTTGAGGGCTACTTATCAGGTATAACTACAGTATAGAATCTGCCTGGAGAGCTGAGTCTGAGCTTGACTGTACTGTCTCTTAACAGGTAAGATTTACACTCATAAAAAGTCAGAAAGAAGAAAAAACTGCTTGCAATAGAAGGTTAACGGCAGACCTGACAATAGTGAAGAACATATTAATATATTTTAAGTGAGGGTTGGTTTAAATATAAAGATTTTTGTGAGAGACTTAAAAGTACATACCAGTTTAAAATATGAGACTTATTTTTTTGTAGTCTGAAATGAGATGTGATGAACAGACAATTTTAACATCTAACAGTAAACATAGGTGTATTTAAGTTATATGTATGAACATACACACAGAGTAAAGAGGAATTGGGTGAATCCTCTTGGTGGGCCCTACCAAAGGCATGCCACTGCACAAGACACACGCATAACAGGGTCAGCAAGACAAATTTAGAGACAAAAACATAAGTAAACTGGGGAATCAGGCAGGGAATAACTCAGTAAAAGATGGTGGAACTTGGTCATCTGACCTCAGTCAAAATGGCAGCAGTCACATGGTGTATGAAAAAAGTCACTCAGTTAAGATGGCAGTGAAGTCACCTGACTTCAGTTTAAGATGGTGGTAAGGTCACATGACCCTAGTCAAAATGGCAGGAGTCACATGCTATATGGAAAAGCCCAAATTTTTGAGCTTCAGGGATTTTAGACTTTGTAAGAGAGACCTGGAGGCATGATCCACCCTGTCGCTGAGCCGCCAGGCCACAAGCCATGGTGGGGAGCAAAAGGCTGGAATTGAAAACAGCTGCCTCATGATCTGACCAATCTTATTGGCAGCAGTAGTGGTAGCAGAGATAGTTTGAGGAAACTCTTTTCATTTGCCTGTTGCATTGACAGTAAGAAAACTCTCATAAATGTGGGGCGAGTGGGACACCGGGGGAGTGAGGGTATGAGTTGAAGAAGTAGGGAATTAGGCCTGTGGCTTTAGGGCCTCTAAAAGGCATCCATCCTGGGGGAAGGGACAGACATGGATGACTTGCTACCCAAAGCTGAAACTGTGAAAACCCACCAAAATGGCTTCACCACAAGGCCTCCAAATGGCCTTTACCAAAACAAAAACAAAACAAGTAACACAAAGGGGAAAAAGAAAAGGAAAGGGAAAAAAAGTGAAAAAAAACTGAGGGACTCTGGGCCTCCAATCAAATGCACCACACAGAGTGTGCAGTGCTAGTGCAAAGGACTGACCCCTGGTCAGTCAGGTCACAATTTTAGCTAAGGGAAGCAATCCAGAGACGAATATCAGTGAAGGGCTCATCCATAGCAGAATGATGGAAACTTACCAATCAAAGATGGTGTTGTGCTTAGAAATCGCACTCAGGCATATGGAATACATGATTGTCATAGAAAAAATATCTGGTTCTGGATCCTGACCCTGGGAGAGGGGCTTGGGGCAGAAGAGCCATTCGAGTTATGACACCAATGTAGTGGATTAATTAAAAATGCTGCAGATCCCCAAGTAGCTACAGTGGCAGAAACACTGCAGGTCTCCAGGCAGCGGCAAACAGCGGACCATGTGGTAATAGGAAAGGGACAGCAGGTCCTGAGAGCAGCCAGTCCCAGGCAGGGATGGCCACAAGACCACGTTGCAGGTCTTTGAAGGAGGCTGGTCTGGGTGGTGAGCCACATGGTAGCAGCGTGCTGGTGGCAGGCAAGAGACAGACAGATAGGCATGCCATGCAGAGTGAGGCTGAATAGGTTGAATATTTATTTAGTGGGTTATGGAGGGTGAAGGAAGAAGAGGAGAAGAGGAGAGAAAGAGAGAGAGAAGAGAGGAGAGAAAGAGAAGGGAGAGACAGAAGCTGCCTCTTTGAGAGGGAGACAGAAAAGGAAGAGAGTCAGGCTGCAAACAGGAAGGAAGATCTGCCTGCCTCAATGGGCAGGGGATGGAGTGGGCATAGCTTGTCTTTTAAAGAGACAGAACAGATCATTACAGTCTCCCCTCATCATTTTGAAAGAACATGGCCCCACAAAAGCCTTTATTTCAAACACTTGGCCTCTAGATCTGGGAAATAATAACTTTCCATGTTTTAAGTTTTCCAGTATACACGAATTGTTATAACATCCACAAGACGTGAACATACCCACTAAATGATTAAGTGTTCAGAGTTGTGCTATGACTATCTGATGTGGGGAGATATGAGGTGCAGCTCCCATTTTTGAGTTACTCTGAGAAAGTCAGATTGATACTGAAAATCCTCTACTAAGAGCTCTGTACAGGATAAGCCCTTGGGCTGTGGGGATGCAGGAGAGTGTTATGGCATTTCCATCATTGCCTAGAGCCAAATATCTGTGATCACCTCACATGCCAAGCCGCCTAAGGCATGGCTGCCCCCACCCTCCCCGTTATATAACACCCCATTCTTAAGGACTGGTATCCTAGTTAGCTTTGTGTAATACCTGAGGCAATTCACAAAGAGAAAAGGGTTGCTTGGCTCACAGTTCAGGAGGTTGCTGTCCAAAATTCAGCAGCTCCATTCTTTGAGGCTTTACTGAGCTCAGTATGGGGATGGGGGGGGGCTGTTATACTGAGCAAGGAAGCATTTTGAGCTAGGTAACTTTCCCATTCATAAACACTCCCCAGGATCTTAAACCTATACACCAGGCCTTTGCAATTACTCACCATGAAACCGGAGCAGATTAAGGTTTGGAGAGACTAAGGAGAGAAGGAAATAGGTACTAAGGTGGTTTGAGTTAGAATGGGCTCTCATGGACTCATATGCTTGGTCCCTAATTAAGGGAACTGTTTGGGACTGATTAGGAGGTGTGGTCAATTAGGGCTATTGTCACTGGAGTAGACTTGGAGGTTTAAGAAGCCCATGTCAGACCTGGTGTATAGGTCCCTCTACCTGTTGCCTTTGGACCAGGGCATAACTTTCAGTGATGACTCCAGCACTGTGCCTTCCCACTGTCATGGACCCCACCAGAATGGTCATGAAATCACCACTCTGGAATTGTAAGTAAGGCACAATTAAGTGAGTTTTCTCTTATAAGCTGTCTTAGTAATGGTGTTACCTCTCAGCTATAGAGTAGTAGCTTAAACAGAAGTTGGTACCAAGGTTTGGGATATTGCTATGGCAGATCTGACTGTGCTACTGTTTAGAGGAATGTGTGCCTTGGATTAGGAATTAATTATTAGGATTCATGTTCATCCTAGTAGAAGCATGAGAAACAGTAGTGCCAGGGAGCCTTTGAACTATAGAGGTTAGGCTCAAGGGTTTCAGAGAGGGAGCTGCATAAAGTCCATTCTCGTGATATTTTGGCAAACAATAGAGCTGCTTTCTGCCCTTGTTCTAAAAATCTTCCTGAGACTAAACTGAAGAGTCAGATCAATGGCGTTGGCAGAGGAGCTTTCAAGATAGCCTAGAGCTGACTGTGTTGTGTGGTTATTACTAATCACTCTTATGCAGATCTATACTGAAAATAAGCAAGCTGGACAAAGGCAAAATGTAGAGTTTGAGGAGAAAAGGAGCACCTGGATGGGTAATGGGGTTAAGTCCAGTAACAGAAAGTTTAAAGAATAGCAGACTCAGATGGAAGGGAGGGAGTGGTGACCTCAGAGCAAGGCCCCACCTAGCTAAGCTCCCAGACCTGTGAAAAGGAGCTAAAGAAAAACTTAAACAATGAAGGAAACTCTCAGCAGCAGAAAACAGCCACAAATGTAATTAAAGGAGAAAAGAAATTTAAAATGTGAAGTTTGAGGAGAAAGAAGCACCAAATACTGTTGGAGCCAAGTCCCATGCTCAGGGGGATGAAAAGTGTGAATGAAATAAACATAGTGGTGACCTCAGGGCAAGACCCTTCAGAGCTAATCCTGTCTTCTGTGAAAGGGTGGGCTTGGGGGATTTCTTAGGCCTCAACAATAATGCAAAATTTATGCAAATATAATTCAAAGAGGGACTAGATTCCAACCCTAATCAGTATAGGACATGGCAACTTTGACCATGTGGTTCTGGGTATAGTCAAGAAGGATTCTGGAATCTTCCTCAACTATTAAATAAAACCACCAAGGTGAGACATGTGTCAAAAAACTCGTGCTTGGAGGCCCAGAGAGGCCATTGCTTCAAGCTCTAGAAGTAAAGCCTAGATTGCATTGGAGACACCAAGATGCTGAAGATGCCAGATCCCTGGGATATGCAGACAGGGCAAGAAATCAGAAAGAGTGAGGGTGGGGCCTTCAGTCAGCAAAGCTAAAAGAGAAGAGCCATTTAATCCATTGCCAGTGAATGTAGAGATACAGGATTTGGAGTTTGACATGACTTTTGCTCTTGCTTTGGTTCAGTATTTTTTTTTTTTTTTTTGGTTTTTCGAGACAGGGTTTCTCTGTGGTTTTGGAGCCTGTCCTGGAACTAGCTCTGTAGACCAGGCTGGTCTCGAACTCACAGAGACCCACCTGTCTCTGCCTCCCGAGTGCTGGGATTAAAGGCGTGCGCCACCAATGCCCGGCTGGTTCAGTATTTTTTAACTATGCTCCATTCCCTCCTTTTAGAAATGGTAATGTATTCTCCATACCATTGTATTTTGGAAGAATGTGATGTGATTTTTTTAATTTTGATTTTATAGGAAGCTACACTAAGAGACTGCCCATGAGTCTCAGAAGAGACTTTGGACTTTTAAACAAAATTGAGACTCTGACAGTATGGTGACTTCTGAAGTTGGGCTGAATTAATTTTGTGTTATGATATGGCTATAATCCCATGGAGCTAGGAAGCAGAATGTAGTGATTTGATTAAGAATGGCCCCCATAGGCTTATATGTTTGAATGTCTGGTTCCCAGTTAGCAGAATTGTTTTGGAAAGGGTTAGGAGCTTTGTTGGAGGTGCCACTTGGGTGGTCTTTGAGGTTTCAAAAACCCATGCCAGACCTGGTATCTTTCTCTCTTTCTACTTGCTGTTTTTGGGTCAGGATGCAAGAAAGTCCACAAGTTAATTACTTTTCTCTTATAAACTGCCTTGGTCATGGTGCTTTCTCATAGCAATAAAGCAGAAACTGAGGCAGAGATTGTCCAGATCTTCACCATAGGATTCAAAATAGATGGAATGAGCTTTTGTGGAAGAAAGAGAACAGGAAGTTGAAATGACAGGCAAATATATGGTGGGTGATGAGTTTGATTTATCTGGGTGATATCCATCTGAGAATAGCTCATAAGCCAGTGCATTACGAACTGGAGTGAAGGGAGCATTTTTGCCTATTGTTA
Organism: Microtus ochrogaster; assembly: GCF_000317375.1. NCBI lineage: Eukaryota > Metazoa > Chordata > Mammalia > Rodentia > Cricetidae > Microtus > Microtus ochrogaster. The sequence goes on along the minus strand of NC_022014.1, from coordinate 8,948,662 downwards.
GTTCTAGTCTGCTTGTTTTAGGTGAGTTACCTCTTATTAAAACCCAAATGAGATGTATGTGGTGGTAGATATCTTTAGTTCCAGAATTCCAGAGGTAGAGGCGGGCAGATCTCTGAGTTTTAGGCTGGTGTAGTTTATATAACAATTTCCAGGACATCCAAGGCTACATAGTGAAACATTGTCTCGAAACAAAGCAACAGCACCAAAAGACCTAAAAACAAAAAGTCCACTTGTTCTTTCTGCCATCACATGACATTACTCAGGCCTCAGGTATTTTGTCACACTGTAGACTACAAGATGACAAAGAAGAGGGTCTCCAGAGAGGCTAAGTAACAGGGCCGGCTTTACTGGGGAGGCATGGAATCAGGTGAGAATGAAATAGGAGGGATCAGGTTTAGGGGGCAGGGAGATGAAGGGAGAGACAACTGGAATTGGAGGGCATTTAGGGGCTGATGAGAAAACCCAGTGCAGTGGAAACTTCCTGGAATCTATGAGCGTGACCCTAGTGAGGATGTCTAGTAACGGATGATGTGGAGCCTGACCCATCCATCTTCCGTAACTAGGTAAAACTCCCAGTGGTGCAACACCCACCTAGCTACAAAACCTTTGACCTACAAATGCCTTGCCGCAGGGTGGTGTAGAACTTGTGGGCATGGTCACCCAATGACTGATATAATTTGAGGCCTATGTCACAAGAGAAAGCCCACGCCTGAAAGTGCCTGAATGACCAGAAACCAGAGGCTGGATAGGTCAGAGACCTAGGATAGAACCAATTATGACTGGCAAAAATAAGTAAGTAAGTAAACAAATAAATAAATACATCAACGAAATGATTCCCTATATGTTCTGCTATACTCATACATCTGTGCCTATCCCAGTAGCCATCAGAGAGTCTAGGCTGCCTCTGGCAGTTGTAGGGAACAGGTTCTGAGACCCACAGTCAAGCCATTAGTAGAGAAAAGAGCCCATTTGGAGGCCTCCATCATACTCCCCCCTTGGAGCTCAGAGCTTGAGGAACACCATGGAAGAGCAGGAAGGTAAATTGTTGGAGCCAGAGGGATGAAAGAGACCAGGAGAGCATAGCCACAGACTCAACAAAGCAGTGCTCATGGGGGCTCACAGAGGCTGAAGCGGTGGTCACAGAACCTGCATAGGTCTGTGTTTCATCCTTTGCATACATATAATGGTTGATGGCCCAGTGTTTTTTTGGGAGGGTACTCCTGACAATGGGAGTAGTGCTGCCTCTGACTCTTTTGAATGCTCTAGGGACCCTTTCCCTTTCTCTCCTACTGTGTTGCCTTGCTCAGTCTTGATGTGAGGGTTGATGGCCCTACAAGGCCTGCTCTTTTCAGAGGGGAATGTACCTCAGGGAGAGGGTAGGTGGAATGGGGATTGGAGGAGTGGAGGGAGGGGAAGTTGTGGTCAAGATGAATTATATTAGAGAAGAATAAATAAAACTTTAAAAAGAAGGGGGATCTTGCTGAGCCCTATGTATCTCTATTGAACTCCAAGTAGAAACTATTGGAGTGAATGTAGTCAGGAGACTAACGTACTTAATTGTAAGCCAAGGCTTGCTCCTTGACCTCTATGAGAAGTAGCAGACTATTTAGCTTTTCTAGGTGTAAAAGCCTAAAAACACCTTCTGGATCTTGCATACTACTTGGAAGTTATGGTACGGGATTGCTACTTTTCTAAAGATATTAAATGTCTCCTTCAAGGAAAGATTTTTCTTGATCTTCCTAATGCAAACTTGAAGCACGATTAATAAAATCTCAGGGTCAGAAATTGGGGTTCAACCTGAAGATCCGAAAAGCAAAACAGCCAGCCGCTGGCTCTAACCTTGACCTCAGTCTGAAATGACGATCCTGCCTCTTGGAATCTCAGAATGAGTCTGTCTGTTGAGAGCTGTTTCCCCTCATTTTATAATCCTCTCTAGGTCTGGGATTAAAGGCGTGCACCACCGTCATTAAAGGCATGTGCTGCCCGGTTTCCATGGCAACTAGTATGGCTAATGTGATTAAAGGTATGTGTCATTATGGCTACTGAGATTAAAGTTGTATGTCATTGTGGCTACTGGAATTAAAGGTGTGTGTTACCACTATCTGGCCTGTAAGGCTGACCAGTGGGACTGTTTTACTCTCAGATCTTCAGGCAGTCTTTATTTATTATAATGACAGTGCATAAACAGTACAGAATTTGCAGAATTGCTACCATTAAACAAAAAAGAAAGTATATACATAGTCATAGATTGTAGAGCCTGTATTTGGAAGGGAAGAGGTAGAGAGAACTCTCATCTCATCGAAAAGATGGCAAATAGGCCAAGCAGAGGAAGAAAGTACACAAATGTAGACTCAGGCAAAATGTCACCAATGAGTCTTCTCTTTACACGTCAGTGGGCAGAGAACAGTCTATCTCCTAGGCTCAAGTTTCAACCATGCCGTACCTCAGTTTCCTCATTTATCAAATGAGAATAACAGTAAGATGCTACCTAGGAGGGTTCCAAACTCTCTCCTGCCCAGGTAGACAGATAATGCTCAATAAATGACAATTCTACTTAGAAAATCACAGAGGACCATAGATTGACTGGGGATCTAGCCTGGATATTGTGCTGGGCCCTTCCTGTACTATGGACAGACTAAATAATCATGGTTATCATAATCACAGTGTCAAGTATGGTGGAGCACCCACTGTTTTTCAGGGAGCACTCAACTACATGGTCTGTGTAGGTGGCTTCATTCAGTCCTGATGCTTGCCCAGTAAAATTGCTACTTTTGTCACAATTTCTAGAAAAAAAGAGCAGGGGAGAAAGCAGCAGCGAGAGAGTAGTCCCAGCATCATCCATTTTGCCCTGTGCCTCTGCACCAAGAGCACTGTGGAGACCCGGGGAGGTTGTTGACCTGAAAGCTGAATGAATATATGGACAGAATGGCTGGCTGGTGGTAAAGAAATTGATTTTGGGTTCCTAAGATCCAGTTTGGTTTCAGTCTCTACTCTTGTGGACTTTTATTTCTCAACCAACAAAGTTCTAGACATTTCTAGAACAATCTCTGGGTTTGTTTCTCCCCTTCTGAGAGTTGAGTTAGGAGTCACTGCACTTCATTCCTTCTCTGAGGCTCCAATTACCTGCTAATTGGCATGCAAGGACCTCCCCACCCCTAATCCTGAGAGGGAGCAGAAACTGATAATCATGCCTATTCAGTCATTTTATGATCGTCGTTATGTAATACAGAGCATCTGGAGCCTGAGAAATCATTGTGAGCTTTTATTTTGTTTTAAGTGTAACTATCTCCTCACACCCTTCTTTCTCTGAGTGATAGCAACCACAACTATAATTAGTCTCCCATCCTCAGGCAAGAGCTTGGGGTGGATGGCTTCCCTTCCCTTTCAATTTCAACAGGAATCAAATCTTGTCCCAGTCTTGTCATGAGCCCACCATCACCAGGTACCTACAGGAGCTGATATATATCAAATTCATATGGGAGGAATGGCTCTTACAAAGGTCTATTACCCTTTTATAAGTTGGTTTAGAGATCACAGTGTGGGCTATCTATAAGGGACGAGGTAAGGACTTAGTTCAACACAGTGGGCTAAGCTCAAGAGAGATTTCAGGCGTCACAGCCTGTTATTAAGCACACGCCTCTTCTTGCTTCATGGATCCATGGCAGACATTCATGTCTAGTCTTACCCCAGGTCAGGGCATCCTGATCAATACAATGAACGTGAAAGTGACGTAGCCACCCTTCTGTCCTTCAAGCCTTATGTGTTCCTATCTTCCTTGTCTACTTGAAAATCTAATGGAGGAAACTCTAGTGACCTAAAGGATTGTGGGATGGACAGAGACCGAGGGTGCCCGAGAGCCTGAGTCATTACACAGAGCAGGGCTGCCTGGTCAGAAACAGTTGGGCTGCTATGCGGAGAAGCATTAAACTTTAATTGTGTTAAGCCACTGACATTTTAGGATTGTATTGTAACAGTAGTTAGCCAAGCTTGACTAATTTAGCTACCAATTATTGATGTAGCATAAGTCTGGATACTTTGCAACATCTGGGGTTTCAATGCTCACAACACTGCCTGTTTTTCTCAGATTTAGAGGAAAATTCAAAGATGTTTTTTCAGTTTGTCCAAGGACTCATAGTCTGTAAATGGAAATGCTAAGATTTGAATTTGATATTCTAATAGAACAAATAAATAAAATCTAAGTCATTTGCATAGTACTGAGCACGGATTTTGTTTGTCTATTTGTTTTCATTGCTGAAGGCACCAAAAGCTGTCAGAGTAGGAAGAACAAAGGCTAAGGAACGGGCTAAGACCGAAACTGAGTCTGAGGCAGAGTAGATAGGGATTGTGTCTGTTTCTTCTGCGGGGGTACAACTAGAAATAAGGAATAAGACTCTTCTCATTTTCTGGTTTCTTCTTTCTCTTCTTTCCCCCTTTCCCTCTTCACTCACTATAATAGAAGAAGGATTTCCAAAGAATGAGATCATATATCTTGAAAAGGGGAGTCCCAAATCTGTTGTAGATTTTGTTTGGGAAAGAAATCCATCAAGTGTCTTTTTTCCTTTTTGACAGGAACAGTAAAGGTACAATTTAAGTCTAGTGTTTCTTCCTGTAAACAATCCAAAAGCAAGTCCCCGTCTCCCCAAATCTCAAGTGCATCACTGCCAGTCTAATTGGGTCAGACGGCCTTCTGAATCTTTCTGAGATGTTGGAACACAAGGGCTTTGCTTGCATCCCGATCTCTTCTCACAGGCCTGCAAATCTGGGTCTATATTCAAGAACAACTGAAACAGGACCAGAAGGCCCTGTGATTCCTCTCTTTAATTTCCTAGGTGGTCTCTATATTAGAACACTCATGGAAAGAAACAAGTCCCAAATGTACCACTTTCAGGGAGGGGCCAGGGTAGTGAATCGATGGACCATCTATCAGGGCAGCCTATAAAAAGGGATATAGTGTTTGGAGATACTGGAAGAGCATCCAAAACACTCCAAGCACATAAGCCCTGGGCTGTAAATCATCTGCTCCTCACTCCTCACATTTCCTATTAAAATACACAGGCAGAGAAGGTCACAGCAGAAGGTTCTAAAAAACCAGAGGCTGAAGTTGGCCAGATTCATGCTGGAACAGGAAGCCAATTGGACTCAACTCGGTAAAAAGATGCTCAACAGATAGCCACAACTGCACCTTCCTTAGCATGCACCAGGCGAGTCACTGCCCCGTGAGTACTCACTTGTTATATAGCAAGATGACATTCTAGTCCATTTTGCATATTTCCTATTTATTTTCAGTTATCTTGCTGAAAGCAAGTTCCTTAGACCTTAGAAGAAACTGGCCCAGGTCTCCATGTCACAGAAGATGCTTGCTCACTACCGTGAATGTAGGTATTGTTTCTGTCTTGTAAGGGTAATTGTTTGGGGTTCTACTATAGAAAGATGTTTTCCAGTTTGGAAGATGACAAAAGGGGGGGGGGGAAGGAGTTTTCAAGATCTCACCCTAGCATAAGCTCTTAAGACTTAACCTCTGCTGTTGTCATTTGATAGCTGCTAAGGGAGGAAGAATCGTTCTTTTAGGAGGATGCAGCCACTGGTAGGTTTCCCATGCCACATGCCCCACACCAGTGCCATATAGAAAGCTTTGGACTCAGTGGTGGGTTATTTTTTTTTTAAAGGAAAGGACATAAAATTGGGAGGGAACATGCTGAAGAGACCCAGGGGGTTTTGGAGGGGAAATGGAGAATGTATGTGGCCATGTTTTATTGGATATAAGCATACAATTCTCAAAGAATGACTTTTTAAAAATAATAACATCAAACATCACTTTTATTCACTTTAGTAGGAGGCAAGAAGTTTGCCTCTTCCTCAGCAACGAAGAGATAGAGACTTAATCCACTCTAGAAAGTGTGGTTTCTAAGCAGAGCATCCGAGATCGCAGGGCTTACAGGTTTGCCCTTCGCTTCAGAGATTTGCCAGGCAGCTTCTTTATGTGCAAAGAGACTGCTTATCTTTCTGGGTAGCAACACAGTGTTTTAGTCTTTTTTCTGTTAGGACAATAGATCTTTTAAAGTGACTAATCCTATTTTCAATACAAGTTTAAAAAATACATGGCTGATACCATGTGACTTCATATCCTTTTAAATGTCTCACACTTACCATAACCATGTTCGGGAGACTAAGTTTTGGGAACTGATAAAACTGGCTCAAATTTGAGATTTTCTATTTTTATAAAAATATTTTTTATTCTTTTGAGATTACAATATAATTACATTATTTCTCTTGTCCCTTTCTTCCCTCCAAAGACTCTTTGTTCTTTTTTAAATTCATACCCCTTTATCCCCATTAACTGTTGCTACATATGCACACATGTCTGTACACTTCAGTCTGTATAATGTTACTGATACATATGCTCTCAATACTGACCATTTACTTTCAGATAATCAGGTGGTGTGCCCTTCCCTGGGGAAGATGACTTCTCCCCCTCTCAGCATCTTTAGCAGCCTGTAGCTCTTTGTGTAAGATTGTGACCTCGTGGGTTTTCTACATCCATGTCTATTGCTGTTGTCCTGTTCAATTCATGTTTAGGCAGTGGTCTTGGACTTTATGAGTGTGGCTTCTGACATTTCTAGGAAACACAATCTCACAGCAAACTCCTGTTCCTCTGGTTCTTAGAAGACCCATTCAACAAGAGGGAAATCATGCCTGTACTTGAAACCCAACCAACTGCCTAGGGCAAGTGCAGTCATGGCTCTAGGAGGAGAATCTGTAGCCTACACTTTAATAAACCGCAACAATCATTAAATTGAATTTATGGGTTGTATTTTAAATATTTGTCCTTATACCCACAAATAAGCATAGTCCTTACCTGCATTAAGGAAGCTTTTCATGGCTACAGACAGAGACCATTATAGAAATCCATAACCAATCATAACGCAGAGTTGTGGTGCCCAGTTCCAGTGTTGCTCTTTTTTTTTAAATTTATTTATTTATTTATTGAGGATTTCTGCCTCCTCCCCGCCACCGCCTCCCATTTCCCTCCCTCTCCCCCGATCAAGTCCCTCTCCCTCATCAGCTTGAAGAGTAATCAGGGTTCCCTGCCCTGTGGGAAGTCCAAGGACCGCCCACCTCCATCCAGGTTTAGTAAGTTGAGCATCCAAGCTGCCTAGGCTCCCCCAAAGACAGTACGTGCAGTAGGATCAAAACGCAGTGCCATTGTTCTTGAGTTCTCAGTAGTCCTCATTGTCCGCTATGTTCAGCATGTCCGGTTTTATCCCATGCTTTTTCAGACCCAGGCCTTCATCAGGCGATGAAAGGAGACAGAGACAGAGACTCAAATTGGAGCACCGGACAGAAATCTCAAGGTGCAAATCAGGAGCAGAAGGAGAGGGAGCACGAGCAAGGAACTCAGGACCGTGAGAGGTACACCCACACACTGAGACAATGGGGATGTTCTATCGGGAATTCACCAAGGCCAGTGTTGCTCTTAAAGGCATGAGTCAGATAGCTTGTTTAGATTATTTATTTTGCTATACTTTCATTTGTATAAGGAACAACAATCGTTCCTTGGCTTGTTGGAAGGCATTGGGGTCAATAAGTGTTTTTATGGTTTTTATTAATTCCATGTATGTAGTTCCTCAGGGATACACAGATACTTTATTTTTCCTACCATTGTTTGTTTTCTTCATCTTGAATGTGTTGATCATCTGTACCAGAAACACTAGCGGACACTCCTAAGCATGGAGTTGGAGAGACCCTGCAGTGCCAGTTTCTGCCAGAGAGGGGCAGTGTGCACTCTGGAGAGAGCACTGGAGGCAGCTCAGAAGTCCAGGCAGCATACTTTGCCCTCAAAAGAGCTAGTTAAGGCATGTCTTGGGCATATTCCCAAGAGTGGTATTGCTGGGTCCAGGGGTAGGTTGATCCAGAAGGAGAGAGAGCATGAACAAGGAACTCCAGGACCGTGAGGGGTGCACCCACACACTGAGACAATGGGGATGTTCTTTCGGGAACTCACCAAGGCCAGCTGGACTGGGTCTGAAAAAGCATGGGATAAAACCGCACTCGCTGAACATAGCAGACAATGATGACTGCTGAGAAGTCAAGAACGATGGCACTGGGTTTTGATCCTACTTCACATACTGGCTTTGTGGGAGCCTAGACTGTTTGAATGTTCACCTTACTAGACCTGGAAGGAGGTGGGTGGTCCTTGGACTCCCCACAGGGCAGGGAACCCTGACTGCTCTTCAGGCTGATGAGAGAGGGGGAGTTGATTGGGGGAGGGGGAGGGATATGGGAGGCGGTGGCGGGGAAGAGACAGAAATCTGTAATAAATAAATAAATAAATAAATAAATAAATAAATAAATAATAATAATAATAATAATAATAATAATAAAAGAGCTAGTTAAGGAATCACAGAAATGGAGTTGTAGGAAACGGATGCCAAGATAGAAAAACAGAACTGAGGCAGAAGCAAATGGCCAGGAAATGATTCTGAAATGTTTGAGGTGTTTTGGATTTGTTCCACCAAGATGCCTGCCCTTTCATCTCCTTCATGTGCGTATACTGCTGCTAGTTCGTGCACTCATGCAATCCAGCATTCACGGTCCAAGTCAAGAACAGAGTAACCATCTTCTAGGACGGTGAATCTGATGAAACCCCACAGAGCAATGGTCTTTGACGTCAAAGCGAGTTCAATGTCATGGATGTGGTATCAGATGACCTGTAGCTCACAATGGCTGTGTTGTAGCAGAATAGGAATGGAGTTCTCTTGATGGAGTAATTGGGGAGCCACCTCGCCTGTCCCACTAGAAGTCACTAAGGGTGGCCCTAAGACAACCTGTTTCTGCTTAGACTCCTTAAATACAGCTTAGCACCAAGAGTGACCTCCATTTTTTGCTGGTGCAGAGCTGGGTGGTTATTTACGCGACGTTCCAGGTGTTGATGGTAAATAGACTTAAAGATGAAGGCACCATTTTGGATTTTGCAGCAAGGCTCCTGAGGACCCTGTCAAAGCTTAGTGCAGGATCCTACAAAAAGCAGCCAGACTTGGAGAGGAAGGGGAACCTGCCTTGGTGAGCCCTGATGCATCCTCCTAAGGAATCTGAGGATCATGGTTACTTGTCAAACAAGGCCTGAGTGAGCCAAATGAGGACCCTATTCTTAGCAACTCTGATAGTTAGTTTGAAATGTCAATTTAGAACAACCTGGAATTATCTGAGATGGTTGGCCTGTGGGATATTTTCTTGATTGTTAGTTGATGTAGGGAGACACAGTCCACTGTGGGTAGCACTATTCCCTAGGTTGGGTCCTAGGGAATAGTGCCACCCACTATAAGCATGGAGAAAGCTGACAGAGATATGTTTATTTACCTTTTGTTCTTGACAGAGGGTGTGGTATGGCTAGCTCCCTGAGCTTTTATCTTAATTTCCCCAAAAATGATGGACCATACTTTGGAATTATAAAACAAACAGACAAACTCCTTCCTTCTCCGAGTTGCTTTGGCCAGGGTATTTTGTCACAACAATAAAATGAGGTCAGTGAATTAAGTGCTCTCAGTATAAGAATGAAGAACTAAATCAAAGTCTCTAGGACTGACATAAAGCTAGGCATGGCAATATACATTTATAATCACAACATTAGGAGAATCCCTGCAGTCTAGTAGGCCAGCTATCCTGGCTATCCTATCTCATAGGCCAGATATATACACACACAGAGGGGGGAGGCAGGGAGAGAGGGACAGAGAGATTAAAATCAAAACAAAACAACTAAGACTTTTTATGTAATATAATTTTCTAATCTTCAAAGGGAGTTTTTGATAGCTCTTGCCTTGACAACATGTTTGGTGGGATAAGAGCAGCAGACAATGCTGGGGTTGAAAAGTGCCGGAAGGGGAAAGAGAAGAGAATATTTTCAAAAAAAAATCCAATGTCATATGACTTTTATTGTTTTTATTTATTCTTGTAAGTTATGCTTTTAAAAAGTTGAATAAGTCGTTGTTGCTGTTATTCATGTTATTATTTTGTCACTAATTGCTTTGTTATAATAAGACATTGCTGTAATATTGTATCCCTGTGATGTGGGAGTGTCATATATCAATCTGTTGATTTCATTGGTTAAGTAATAAACAAACTGCTTGGGCTCATAGCTTAGAACATAGGTGGGTGGAGT
>NC_022014.1:8926633-8935555 GCF_000317375.1 Microtus ochrogaster | reverse complement strand
GGGCCAAGCGGTGATTAAATGAACACAGTGTCCGTGTAATTATTTCGGGTAGAGCTAGCCATGTGGGCGGCCGGGTGCCAGGACGCAGCCCGCCGCTCCTAACACTACATCCCTGAAATAAAGTTAGTCAAATGTTCTGATCATTTGACAGATTTGTACACTGTCGACAAAAGCACACTGTTGCAGCATAAATAACTGACAGGGAAGACGGAATTATCTCAGTGAGGAATGGTTCACAACAGCACAAACTTGAGTATCTGGAACTATCAGGATATATCCGTCTCTCACATAAATATGTATATGGCATTAATTACTTTCAGAAGTCCAAGGCTCATGTGGCTATAGCCCATCTATCTTCTTGTAGAGGAGTGTGCGATTTATCTTTACTTGTGTTCATTTTGGTGGTGTTGAAAATATTTCCAGTCTTCCTCCCTTCCAGGAGCATCATATGATGAAATTTGCTTCCCTACCATGTTAGATGTGTCTACAGGTCTTATGGTGAAGTCCAGCTGAAAAGAAGCATGGATAACTTGTAAATAGAAGCTTTTTAACTGTCAGTGTGAAGAATTCACCATACTTTTCTTAGGTTAGCAAATTTTGTTCCTTTGGTTGTACATTTTGGAAAAAAAAGGCATTGAAAAGAACCCATCCTCTCATGTGACCCTCTCAACAGTCGTATGTGCAGTATGCTGAGAAATAGACCTGGATGCTAGGCTTTCTACTCACTTGACTTCTGAGGTTAATTGCTGTGACACAAAACCCATTATTAATATATGGTTTATATTCTCCATCAATAGAATAGCAATTCTCTATTCTCCATGTGGTTGAGTAAGCAGCAAGTTATGCTGTTTTTTTTAAATTCATTTCAAAAGTTATTACCTGACTGCATGTTGACCAAACAAACTATCGCATATTCTCATCTTTTCTTCCTACTTCAAAAATCAGCAAAAGCCAAGGAAAGAGAACTGGTACCCACTAAAGAAACAAGCCCTTTCTCGAGATACTATGTAAGTAGGTAGCACATGAATCTCAAAGTACTGGTGGCCATTTTTATCTAGATGTGGTAGTGTCCATTTTTATCTCTGCTTGGAAACATCCCCTCAGGGATAAAGCTACCATGGAAACAAGGGAAGGCATATGGGGAGTGTTCTAATTTCATTTCCATTGCTTTGATAAAATATTCCGATGACAAGAAACCTACAGGTGAAAGAGGGCTTTATTTGGTTTAAGACTTCAGGTTATGGTCCATCATTGTAGGGAGTCAAAGGAGGAACGTGGAGCTGGTGATACTGCATACACGGTAAAGAGAAGAAAGGAACAAATTCATGCCTGCTTGCTCGCTCTCAGATTGTTTTCTCCTTTCTTATTATGTTCAGGACCCCCATGCCTAGGGAATGGTGCTGCCTACAATGGGCTGGGTCTCTCTACAATGAACAACCAAGACAATCAACCACAGACACAGTCACAGTCACAGTCTAACCTGATATAAAAACCCTCTTCCCAGGTGACTATCAGTTATGTCTAGTTGACAGTTAGAATGAATCAGACAGAGGGTAGGGATCAATATTTCATGATTTAGAATATTCTTGCTTCTGTTGATACCAACAAATAACAGCATTTATTCCTCCTCCTGCTAGACCGCCACCTCTTCCTCTCCTCTTCCTGCTCTCTTCCTATGTTCATCTTCTTCCTCCTCTGTCTTTACCTCTTCCTCATCCTCATTATTTGAAACAGAGTCAGCTGAAGTAATATTCCTCCTGTACACAGTCAGCTCTTCATGTGTGTCCATCCACAGGGTTAGCTGAGATCTGTCAGCAGGGCCCTTAGTGTCTTTTCTCTTGGGTTTTATTCAGTATGCATTTTCCACTTTATACTGGAGTCACTTCCTCTGCTTCTCGTCTGCAGTCCATCAATACCTTCATTTGCGGGCTCCTCCTTCTTAAACCACTCCTATGTTGGTCTTTATAGTCTTGCGGTCACATGTTCATTGTACATAGCAATTGGTTCCACAAAGACACTTTCACACAATGTATCACCCTTTGCATCGTCACCCTCTGCATCCTCCCCTCTCTCAATCCAAATACCCTCCTTCAGTTCCTCTGTTCATTTCCACCTTCGCGATATAAATGACCCATGACGTACATACTCTCCTGTAAGGACAACTTGGATCTTTCCTCAGCCACACGCACACTGCCTGGGACTCTGATGAAGCATTGCATTCTGGCATCAGTCTCCTGCAGTGACCGGAATTTAGCATCCCAGTTCACTTTCACCTTCCTCAGAGCGCCAAACGCTGATTCCTAGACAGTGTGCACAAAGGAAACAATTATAGAACCAGGCAAATCCACCTTCTGAGAAGTGTTCATTACGTATACCCTGCACATGCTCAGATCCCTGGTTTAAAACAATTCCCTCACATTTGACAGAACTTCTTGCAAGCCACTTTTGCCTCTGTATCTCTTATCATATTCTAGTGAAAACTTGTTTTTCTGTTTAGTTTGGAGCTTTAAAATACTGTTTTCCTATAGCCCAGGCTGGTGGAAGAGATCCACAGGCCTGCCTGGGGCCTCATGGCCTGGGCTGACTGAAAACGTACCGTAATGATCTTAGTGGCCTGTGCTGCCACAGGGGCCATGCTGATGTCTGGGGCCGGGCTGTTGCTGAGGGCAGTTTCTGAGTTGATGTCTATGGCCCATGTTGCCATCAAAGGCCACATGGATGCCTGGGGTCTGGGCCATCACCCGTGGTCATGTTGATGTCTGAGGGCCATACTGTTACCAGGGCCATGCTGGGCTGGATGGCCTGTGCTGCCACTGGGGCCATGGTGACATCTGGGCTTGAGCTGCTGCCTAGACTCATGTCTGGGTCCCTGGTCCTGCTGTAGCTGGGATCTGTGTTGATCTCCACGTTACCACAGGGGCATATAGGAACCATGCCTGTTGAAGTCCAAGGGTCATGCTGAGCTGGTTCTGAGAGATCTGAGCCTGCTCCTTGCTGGCCACTGCAACAGAAAAGCTGGCCCTGCCCCTCACAATGGGTGTGGGAGAGCTGGTTCCACTCGTTTCCTGAGGATGGCAGTCCCAGTGGCCCAGAATGACCAAATCGAATACCACCCAGACCCACATCCAGGGCTTTGGGTTGGTTCAGTTTGACATCTACCCCATCTATGACCTGCCAGAGTCTGTGGAGAGATTGTCCTCTGGAGCTACAGCATGGATCTCCATGACGTGGGACAACAGCAGGATGTGAGAGAGGAGTTTTGGTGAGAGTACAGTATTGATGGTGTACCAGAAGGCCAGAGAGGCCTCGAAGCAGACCAACAACTCAATGCAATGAACATTCGTAAGTAAAGTTTACTGGACAAAAGAGTACGAAACTTGACATGCCGCGGAACAGTGTCACTAAGATGAATGAAGATGTGTTGGAGAGGCAGAAAATAAAGTGGAGGAGAGAAGTAGTTTCTTCTGGTTTGTTTTTAATTAATATTTTTAATTTGGGTGGGCATGACAGGGGTAAGGCGTGGATTCGGAGGGACTGGGATGTGAGCAGGATTGGGGTGTGGGGTGTAAAATTCCCAAAGAATCAATTAAAAATATATGTTAAAAACGACTGGTTTCCTTTCCAGGAGACAAAATGTTTTTGAATAATTAAAATTTGATAAGCTTTAAACAGGAGCTGAAGAGATGGCTCAGTTGGTAAACTGCATGTCAGCCAAATGCCAGGACCTGAGTTCAATCCCCCAAAGCCCACATAAAACAATTGCAGTGTGGCAATGCACACCTATATTCACATCTTTGGGAAAATGTTGACAGGCTGATCTCGAGAACTTCCTGGTGACAGGCAGATCGCTGGAACTTCCTGGCTAGTCAGTCTAGCCAGACTGTTATGTCCCAGGTTCGCTGAAATGCCTGTCAAAAAATAAGGTAGAGAAGTGTTGTCTGAGTTTCTGTCTGTCCAGTTCCTGTATTCCTTAGGTCCCAAAGAAATCACACAGAGGTCTATATTAATGATAAACCTGCCCATTAGCTCAGGCTTCGTATTAGTTCTTATAACGTATATTAGCCCATTATTCTTATATATGTTAGCCATATGGCTCAGTACCTTTTTTGGCAGGGCAGGTTACATATTGCTTCTTCGGTGTCTGGACAGGACTGGAGACGAATGGGCTTTCTCCTTCCCAGAATTCTCCTGTTCTCATTGACCTGCCTCTACTTTCTGTCTGGTTGTCCAGCCTATACTTCCTGCCTGGTTACTAACCTGTCCCAGCCACAGAAGAAGGAAGATGGGATTGCCCCACTGAAGAAGGTACCAAACCATGTGGCTAACATACTAGAATAATGGCCTAATATAAGTTATAAGAGTTAATAAGCCTGAGCTAATGGGCCAATCAGTTTATCATTACTATAGACCTTTGTGTGATTTCTTTGGGGGCTAAACAACTGGGGGACCTAGTAGGAGGACAAAAAGCAGGCACGACTGAAAACCTCCGACAACAGAGAAGGACTGAAAAAGACACCTGATGTTGACCTCTGGCTTCCACGTGTGTGCAACACATACATAGATACACAGTCTTGCCCATGCATATGTACACACATAACACACACAAACACACGCTCTAAGAGATACTAGACTGTATCCTGAACTGTCTAGAATGTACACTGAACACTGGCTGCAGTCACAGGCTCTTTGCTTCATTGTACAAACACAAAATAAAACCCAGAGTAGTTTCCGTGAATATAGCCCAGTGGGGGTCAGATACAAACTCAGGCCATTTGATTCTGGAACTCCGGTTGTCTTTACCTCACATGTCTTCAACATGAAGGAATGCATGTTTCTCTGAGGAAAAAACAGAAAACAAAAAACAGAGATTGTTTTTACAGTCTTCCGAAATACTTTTGGTTCATCTTGATCAAAAGCAAAGCTTGACATGCTAAGGCAAGAGGTGACATGATGAGATCCAGGAGGAGCTGTCCCTCTGCAGAAATAAGCCTCAAATTGTGTCTTTGTCCCTTTCGAGTGATGTGACCTTTGTCAAGTCTCAGGAGCATGCACAGTGCCAGCTTGGTCATTTGCAATATGGAGATAGGAACCACTGTATGGAGTTCTGAGGATTAGGAATGAGGATGAGGAGAAAGCTTCCCATGCACTGCCAGAAGCAACCTGCCATGTAAACAGGAGCGATGGGTAATGATGAATGCACTTGTAGTCTTAGGGATGCTTGCGCCTACACCATCAGTCATAGCTGGTATGCATTAAGGACCCCATCTCATCTTTTTTAATGCTCGTGTAGTAAGTTGCCTGATATATGCTCATTATTTATTTTTAAAATAGTCTCATGTATAACAAGCTGGTCTTAAAAATTCATAGTGTATCTGAGGATGACCTTGAACTTCTGATCAGCCTGTTTTTCACCTCCTGAGTTCTGGGATGATAGACAAACACCACCACACCCATTCTAGGCTGTGCTGCCAATTACATCCACAGCTTTGTGTGCATAGGGCAAGGCAAGCGCTCTGCCTGAGTTATACCCCACTCCCATGTTCAGTAATCAATAGAAAAGATTTTTAGCTTCTTAAACTCAGTATTCCTTATTCCCAAAGTGGGTTGACTTTGGGGGTTCTTGGGAAGAAATGAAGGTGTATGTGCACACTGTCAAGTGTAAGCGCTCACATATGGCGAATAAATTTTAACAAATTAGAATGAGGTGATGACCAATAGCACAGTCTCAGAGAAGAGTTCCAAATGCTCCTCACATGCCAACTTCCTCACTCTGAAACTTATGCTTTTTAATTCATCAAACGTGAAGCTGGAGGTATTCCTACTCCACTCTGTGGGAACAGTGGCGACAAGACAGTGTCAGTCACATACGTGTGCCATCCACAGGGGTGGTGTCAGGGCACAGGGGTAGGGATGCCGCAGGGCTAAGGAGTCATCCTTCCTATTAAATGCTGCCTTCCGCTCAGGGAAATGATGGCAAGGGCTTTTAATTTCTTGGTTCCTCACCAAAGATGAGCTGCAGGTTGTCACCATTTGTAACATATGCACAGAAACTCTGGTCATAAAGAGGCTGTTTTATGGGGACATATGTTGCTCGCCTGGAAGCACAGCCTGGCCTGAATGCTATTCCTTGGCGACGTCATGATAATATCTCCATTGAGTCCAGGGAAACCTCTCAGGCCTGCAAGGCTGCAATTTTGAAATGGATTTCACAGCTGCAAACTGTAAGATGACCCAATTTGTCTTTCACGTTCCTGCCTCCCCTCCTATAACTATGGAAATCTGCATCCGCACCGCAGTGATGGGTTGCATAAAATATGCAACGGACTTAGAGCTCCGATTTGAGAGCTGCAAAATTTAAGGACAGCTGCTGAAGTGATCACAGGGAGGTGTGAGATGGAGGCCAAACCGCCAAGGAACATGTGCGGATTCTTGCTCTTCAGACACAATGGCTGTCTGTGTGAAAATCTAGTCCTAAAGAATGTGTGTGTGGGGGAGGGTGTGGGGATATATATATATATATATATATATATATATATATATATATATATATATATCCCTTTGCCTTTTCTAAGGATCCTGGGGCTACTCATCCTCCAAAGAATATCCCAGATGGTAAACGGAACTGAAGTTTGCACATAAATTCTCCCGAGGGAATTGGTGGTTGGTGATAGCAGGCCTAATGAAATTTTTTATTGTGGTTATTACATACAATTTGTACAGTATATCATGCACGGAAATTTCTTCTATTCCTATAAATCTGGAATTGCCAGTGTAAATGCCCAGGCTTACGAACTGCTGCAGAACACAATTACCTCTAGACACAAACTCTCTTTAGGACATAAAACTCATTGCTACCGAGAAAGCCTGAATTGCACCAGCAATTTTGTAAATATCTGAGTGATATATTTCCTTCTGGATAAGTTTTCATGGCCTTGGAAAGCTGTCTCATTTCTTAATGCTTTTGTTGTTGAATTTTTTTCCTGGATATCACTTGTGGCCTGATTGTTGTTTTCAATCATGCTTAGTAAATCGCAGTATTGGACAAATGTCATTTGTAAACGGCTCAGAACTGTACAGACTTCTACTGGCATTAAGAGGGCTGTCTTCATAGAGGCTTCTTGAAGATATGAGAAGAAAGGAAAACCAGACACAAGATTCAGGCATATGCTGTACTTTCACCCCCTGTATGGTTAGTTTTTCAAGTTGGAAGCTGCAGACAAGCCTTCCATTTTTAATGAGGGCAGATACGTACACTTTCTCCTTTATCTGTCTGGATCAATGGGGGAATCACTTCTCATTCTGGCCAGTTGCGCTGGTAGTGGAAAGTCTCTGCGCATTTTCTGGTTAGGTGTTATTATCGAGTATGATGGTGAAGGATGTTATACCCTTGTATTGATTTTCTACAAGTTCTAATATTGGAGATAAGGAGAATTCTTCCATCCACTTCTAGCAAACAGAGAGCCGAACTGTTAAAAACTCTTCATAACAACTTCCAAAGGAAGACAACAGTGATGGATTATAGACTGCCTTGGACGGGAGGAAAAAGCAGAGTGAAGAAGCAGTGTGGAAGTACCATCCTTTCTTCTTTGTTTGTTTCTCAAGTTTTGTCCTCTTTTATCTTCTTCCCTCCCCTACTTTCCCCTCTTCCTCCCTCTCCTATCCTCTTCCCTCCCCTCCCCTTTCCCAATTCTTTCCCTTTCTCTTTCGTTTTCCTTTCTTCCCTCCCTCCTTTTCTTTCCTTCCCCCTTTCCTATCTTATATCAGTTAATCCCCACAATTGTTCTTCACGTTCAAATAAAGATAACAGATGCTAGGTTAACTTTAGATTCTTAGCTTGTGAGTGTGTAGCTGTAATCTGATACCTAGCATGATACCCACCTGGATGCAGCTAGCCTGCTCTTCCCAGAATTCTTTTATCTGTCTTCATTCTAAGAGATCAACAGTTGTAAGCTTACAATACATCATCTAAGGGGTGTCTCCAGGTGCTCCATCACCAAGAAAAGGACAGCACATTAAAAAAAAAATGGGCAGCTTTCCCATAACATATGAGGAATCACATGTCTTCATTCCATGCCTGGTGAAAAAAGGGGTACAGAGAGTTTTTTTATTAGAGGCCAATAAAGACATCAGAGAAGGCTTAGAGATCAAAAACAAAGGTGCTTGGTCACTGTGGGACAAATTTGCAAAGAATTGAAACAAATCAAAACTCTGAGTTAGCATTTACCAAAGAAGTTGCTATCCAGAGCAGATACTAATAAAAAGAGAGAAAAGTTGACTTCCTCTAGCACTTGGGGAAATGTAGAATAAAACAACAGGGCTGTAAATTTCACTGATCAAAGCAACAAGCATTTTTCTGGGCACAATGCCTGATGTATACAGAGAGGGGTGAGTTGAGCATGATGAGGGTTAAAGGGCTGGTAGATAAACAGAGTCTGATGGAGGAGTGGGCATTGTTTAAACCTGAGGCTCATCTCTTCATGCTTTCAGAGAGATCTCAGTGCTGACCTAGCCCACTGTTGCATACTGGAATCCATAAAAATAAAGAGGTCCAATTTTCATCTTTATGTAGTGGAGAAGAGAAACATTAATGAAATAATTTTACCAGGGAAGGCAGAAGGGTAAACAAAGATAAGACTTGTGATGAACCAAAAGCCTGTGTTAAGGATGAATATAACCAGACACCTGTAGTAGACTGGGTTAAATAAGATTCTCAAGCACGTAAACACCAAAGCAAAGTAAATATGAAATACACACATACATACCACAAATACACACAAATACATAATGCACACACAGACACATATACACATGTGATATGGGAGTGTCATATATCAATCTGTTGATTTCATTGGTTAAGGAATAAAGAAACTGCCTAGGCCCCTTGATAGGCCAACCCTTAGGTGGGTGGAGTAAACAGAACAG
>NC_022014.1:8902882-8926533 GCF_000317375.1 Microtus ochrogaster | reverse complement strand
GCAGGTTAAGATCTTTCCTGGTAAGCCAGCTCGTGGGCTACAAAGATTAATAGAAATGGGTTAGATTAATATGTAAGAGCTAGCCAAAAAGAGGCTGGAACTAATGGGGCCAGGCAATGTTTAAAAGAATACAGTTTTCGTGTAATTATTTCGGGTATAAAGCTAGCCGTGCAGGCGGCCAGATGCTGGGGACGCAGCTCCGCCACTCCTAATTCAACACACATGCTCACACATACATGTATATACATACACACACACAAACTCACACATAGCAACTCCCTTGATAAAGTAGTACTGTGTAAAAGACTATTAAAAACAAAACAAAACAAGATAAAAACACCTTCAGCTTGCCAGTTGACTTGGTAAAGTGCTTGCTGTGTAAATACGTGGATCTGAGTTTAGGTTCTCAATACTTATGTAAAAGCCAGTGTGCACTTTTAATCCTAGCATGGGAGAAAGGACAGAGAGGAGGGAGGCAGTTTCCTCAACCGCACTGGTCACCAAGTCTAGCCAAAACACTGAACTCCAAGTTCAATGAGAGAACCTGTCTCAAAAAATTAAGCAGAGAGTAGATGAAGACATACAATATCAATGACTAGCCTTCATATTTATGTGCACACACGTGAATACACACATATCACATACAAACCTTGATAAGCAATTCCATTCGGATCAAATTTGTGTTGACCTGTTTATGCTAAACAACCATTGTGTTGCTAGTAGGAGACTTTCGATGAAAATATTCATCTGTGAGAACATATCTGCTGTGTGGTATCAGCACACAATGAAGCCCCAAACAATGCCTAGGAACCAAGTTTGGGAAGCTCTTTAAAGCATAGAGTTTCATGCTGATACAATGCTCAGTAGACTATTTATTCCAGGCTACAAAATGACACGTGGAATATGGTTTTCATTTCATGAACAAGAGAAAGGAAGTACAATGGCAAAGCAAGAGTGTCTGAGGCACACTTCCCTTCAAGCTGGTCTGTGTCGCCCCAAACATCTGCAATGAACCTTTGAGCGGACCTTATAAATGAGATTATTAGTTTTAAATGGATGACAACTCCAATTCTTGAGTCAGCGTGGAGTGATTGGTGGTGGGTGCGTATCTAGGTGTAAAAACAAACAGAGCGCTCTCTCTGGTTGAATGTTCTTGTAGCAAACCTCTAGACACACCCGTGTTACCTTTGTTCTCTGACTGTGAGTTCTTACACAGGGGAGAAACTGAGGCTGGCAGCCAGCACTGCAGTGTTACATATTTAGTGAACTTAATTAATAATAACTAATATTTCTTGCCAGTGTGTTTCAAGAGCTCAACTTATGATGCTAAGTTATTTATATGTCATTGGCAGTCATCAAGAAAAAAATAGCATATATGCTGGTGAGGATGTGGATCAAACACAATCCTTCTATCCCACTGGTGGGAATATAAACTAGTCCAGCCTCTATGGAAATCTGAACTTCGCATCCTCAAAAAGATACAAAAAGACCCATCATGTTGCCTACTCTTACTGAGTCTCAGTATTTACTCGACAGATACCAAGTCAGCACACAACAGAGGCGCTGGTGCATCCATGTTCACCACAGCACTGTTCACAAGAGCTAAGCTCTAGCCGTCCAAAAACAGAGGCATGGACAAAGGAGTTGTGATTTGTGGACACAATGGAAGTTTATTCAGCCATAAGGAAGAATGACGTTATATTGTTTGCAGGAAAAATGAGCTCAACGAGAGATCAACGTACTGAGCACGCATCACCACACAGGGCTTGTGATCTACTGAGGATGGAGTTGGGGGCTTCAGTCAGAGGCAAGCACTCTGTGTATTGCGCTGCATCCCCAACTTTGTGGTATTTTCCTGTGGACATGCTCTACTCCCACTTTTTTCTTCCGTGTGTGATTTACCTGGATGGCAGAGAGTGAGTGCGGTATTTCCTCATTTCTCTTGCCTCCTGCTGAAGGCTTCTGTCCTCTCATTTCCATTGAGATGGGCTTTAAAAATACACTCACTTATGAAAATATCAGGAAGGAAACACAGTGTAGAGCTGAAGAAAACATCCATGTTCTAAAAATTTTTTTAAAATAAAACCCTGCATGATGTAGGAGAATAAGCAATCCAGGGGCAAGAGGCCTGACAGTTCCTTTGGGTCCTTAAGATTTATCACCTACACATGCAGGAGGCTATGGAAAGGAGATATGGGGACCAGAGCCATAGCTCACTGGCTGGCCACTGAGCCTATGAGATGCTGATAGCCACTGCGCTGTGTGGCCCCACATCATCCCCAGCTCAACCTGGGCAGGGCCTCACTTCTAACAACCTTTCCTTTGCTCTTGTGGTCCAGGGACCTGGCAAGGGTGCTATTCCCCTGCACACCTTGTGAGGCACAGGCAGATGAGTCCTCTCTCAAGGTAGTAATTGGAGTGGGGAGGAAAGAAACAGAACAAAAACCAACCGGACCTGTCAGCCCCATGTCTGAGTAAATGTTTCAGTCTGCTTTGAAAGGAAAAATAAATCTTACACCACCTCAGAGTTTTAAGGCTAGAATATCCATATAAAGTTAGCACTGTCTTGGAAAACAATTGTGTTTTAAAAGGAACTTTAAAAGCCTTTTGTCTGAGCTTGTGAGAAGGCTCACTAGGGGAAAAGAGCTCCCTGCAAGCCTGATCTCAGAGTTTCATTCCCAGGACCCACATGGATGAAGGAGAGAGCTGTCTCCTACCATTGTCCTCTGATGCACACCACTCCAAGTAAATAAATAAAAAAGTATTTTTTAAAGCTCTTGATCAAAGCTATCCAAATTATGAATGGATCACAGAGTACCAAACAGATACAATTATTTGGCTTTTAGAGGTAGAAAGAAATGTACCTTGTTCCAGTACCAGTATAATTGGGTTAGCATAAGCCAAAGGATTTTGTTATCTAAGCAGCTGGAAACAATTAGAATGTGGGGCTGGCAATAAAGTGCAGTGGTAGAGCACTTGATTAGCTTGCACAAGGCCTAGGGTCTGATCTCTAGTACTGGGGAAAAGAATTCAAGACACAGATAATGAAATGAGTGCTGTTCTCCTTCCTCTCTCCCCTCATTGGAAGTGTGAAGCTTGCTCCTTGCACTTGCCTCTTATACACCAACACACAGTGCTCTTCAGTTCCAACCTGTGTTTTATGGCTATCGTGTTCTACATTCCTTCATTGTAATTTTTCTTATTTTGTAGTGACATTTTTCAAAAGGTTTATTTTGTATGCACATGTATGTATGTGTGCATACATAGGCTGTGGTTTGCGTGGGGAGGCCAGAAGACAACCCTTGGGGTTTGATTTTGTACCTCCATGTCATGTGGGTCCTAAGGATTGAATTCAGATCATCAGACTTGGTATAGAGTACCTTTACCCACTATGGCTTCTCACTGAGGGTCTCATGGAGGGTTCCTTCCTTCCTTCCTTCCTTCCTTCCTTCCTTCCTTCCTTCCTTCCTTTCTTTCCTTCTTTTTTAGTGGCAAGGTTTCTCTCTGTCGCCCTGACTTGTCCTGTCCATTCTTGGCTTCTCTGCCCACATATATTATCCATAGTGATCAATGTCTGAAATCCAGAAACAGAACAGATTTCTTTGGGATTTACATTGCCTTTCTTTGTCAGGTTCTTCATTGAATGGAAAATAAAGATATGAAAACTACTAATTTTGTTGTCATTGATTAAGCTGAGAGGAGAGACTGAACAACTTGACCCAAGTAGGCCAAGCCTGAATTCTGGTTCTCTTACTTAGCAAGTTCCTAATGTTGGATCTTTACGACCTGAAACTTAGTGGTCCTGCAATGCCTGCCTCATTAGGTATCTGTGGGCTAGGAACAGTTCATAAATCTTTGGACTTAAAGAAGTACCATGGAACAGGTAAAAGAAGGGAGGGCTTGTAGACATCTTAGCCTTACCTTGAAAGCAGGATGATCCTGAAAAGCAACCATGCTGTACCCAAATTCAGTCTTGTGCTAAAGCAAACTTGCACAGGTTCATCAGGACTGATAATAAATATTTGGTTTTTTTTGGTCTATTTTTAAATTGTTGGCAGCTTAAAGTTAACTGTACTGTATATATTGACATGAGAGAAATCAGGAAACATTCTAAAACAAGACTTCACCCCTCCCCCCTGTGCCCTTCAAGGTTTTATCAGAACACTCCTGTTCTTTCTAAGTCTCTTTCAAGAGTCATAATCAGATAATTTATGCAATCTCTAGGCATACAGCCTGGTATGGAGGAAGTCCTTTTTAAAAGAAGAGGGGCTTCTATGGTGTTACTTCTGTGCCTGCCAAAGATAACTAAATAAGAAGAACATTATTAGAAGCCTCAGAACATGGTACTTGCATGGATGAAAAAGCGAGAATTATAAGCAGACAGGTTATCCTCACGTCTCAAGTCTCATTTTAGAGGACTTTTTATTTTAAAATTTATGTATGTGTTTGGAGGTGGTGTGGGGTATGTGCACATGAGTGCAGCTGCTCTGGGAGACCAGAAGATGGCACCAGATTCCCTGGAGTTGGAGTTAGAGGTGGTTGTAATCCACCCAGCCTGGGCTTTGGGAGTCAAACTCAGGTCCTCCTGCAGAACTGTGGGTGCTCTAAGCTGTTGGATAATCTCTCCAGCCACTCATGTCTTATTGTTGATTTTTAAACAAAGCGGAAAGTTGTTGCTCTTCTCACCGACAGAGCTGAGGGTAAAGCTTAGAGCACACATACATTACACGGCAGTAGGCAAATGTATGGAGTCTGTTCTCCATAGATGTCACAACGCCTGGGTGACTGGGGCTCTCTTCTCACCCTCCTGATGCTGTCAGTACCCATGGTGGGCCCTGCAAAGGATAAAGGACAATTAATTCACAGAGCAGTGGCAGCAGCATCATTGTTTATGAAATGATAGTTGCATCAGGTAGCAGCAAGTTCCAGCATTAGCACAACAAAAGCTCCAAGCCAGACCATCTGTTGCCACGTGGACAATCTGGTGGGCTTGCCAAAGCCATTTATCTGTGTCGAGTACATATCCAGCTCGGCCAGTCCTCATGCTGAGCAGAAAGGAAATTTAAAGAAAGACCCATCATTTATCACTGTAGACAGCTGGGCTGGAGTGTGGGCAGAGAATACTTTTTCCCCTTCTTCCTTGAGAAAAACAAAGACCCTGAAGATGGTTAATGCTTGCTCAGCTCCAAGATTCTTGCTAACTGCAGCCTCCCCACCTTCAGTTTTCTTTCTGCTTCCCTATGCTGTAGAAGATAATCTGTGGGTACTTGGTTCTTTGCCCCAAGATTTCACATGCAGGTGGTACCTGCAGTTCTTTGGTTTGGAACTGTAGAGCATGCTTATTTATGCCCCACAAAGCAGAGCTAGAGAAATAACTGGTTTCTGCAGGGCCCATTGTCTTTGGGGTTGGGCAAATCTTTATGTTCACACAGACTGTCTGGAACATTCTTCAGTGATTGAGATGTGTAGACTCACCTCTCTGAACCTCAACTTAGCGTTCTGCAACATGGAAACCAACAGCTTCACTGCTCACCACATCCAACTTCCACAATACCTCCTCCATATAAAAAAATAAATACCAAATTCTGTTTGTCAAAGACAAGGTATTATTGGTATTGTATATTAAGATATTTTCTTTTATCTAGACTTCATTTGTTTTATCTATCTATCATCTATCTATCTATCTATCATCTATCTATCTATCTATCTATCTATCTATCTATCTATCTATCTATCTATCTATCCATCCCTCTCTCTGTCTGTCTGTCTGTCTGTCTATCTATCTCCCTTCCTTTCTCTGTCTTTCTTGACAGAGTCTCATTCTATAGCCCATACTGGGCAAGAAATTTCTGTTCTCAGTAGTCCTTTTGCTTCAGCCTCCTAAATGCTATTATTACAGATATGAAACACCATGAATGGCCATTTCTTTTGCTTTTTTTTTAAACAAGTGAAATCATCTTCATGGGTCTTGAAAACTAACATGAGTCCTAGGCACTGTGCCTACTGTACCTAGCAGACAGGTCCTGTGAACATATACACACATATAGATGCTGATCTTTTGTCAATAGATATTTTCTTTAACCTAAGGTTCATTATTATGTTTTTAAAATAAATTAAAACATTTTTCATAGATCCTAAACCATTCTTGTGAGTCCTAGATAATGTACATACTAAAACAGATAAGTTGTGTGTGTGTAACATGTATATAATATATCTTTCTCCATATAGATGTATATAAAATTATATATGGGATATAGGGAATGCCTTCAGTATATAATGATAAACACATTGATAAACAGTAGGTGCATGATCAAAGCAGAATTCTTGGATCCAGAAGAATTCCATGAATAGGAATGAAACATGAAGAAACAATGAGGTCTCCACCAACCAATTCTGCTTGGCAGCAAATTTCCCCCTGAACTTCCCTTTAGATGACTGGTGTTGCTCATATACAGAATAGGCTAGATGGTTAATGAAGCATGAGCACATTTTATAGGAATCCACTTGACCTGCAAGGGATCAATTCCATGATTTGATTAAAGGCTTAACCTTTCAGAGTTCCGTGTTGACCCCATGTTCACAGATAAATCTCCAACTCTGATGGATCCCAGCATTTAAGAGTTTGGCTCAAGCAGAAATATTATTCTAGTTTCCATTGTTCCTAATATCAGCAAAGAGGACACTTTGGGTAGCTTTTAGATGCTCATCATCCTCATTCCCTGCTGGAATGACAATCAAGCTAAAGGAGTATGTTTATACCGTAGCTGATGTGGAATTCTCCTCTGTATGTTGTGAATACCATTGTTTAATAAAGAACCTGCTTTGGGCATATTGCAGAATAGGGCAAGGCAGGAATTCCAAGCAGATAGTGGAGGAGAGGGTAGGCAAAATCAAAGAGACACCATGTAGCCATCAGAGGAGACAGATGCCAGAACCTTGTTGGTAAACCACAAGCTTTTTGGTAAAATATAAAATAATAGAAATTGGTTAACTTAAGATATAGGAGCTAGCCAGAAATATGCTTAAGCTTGAACAAGGAGTGTTAGTGCTTAAAAATCAAGTTTGTGAAACATCGATCTCTTTGACTGTTACACTTGAGACCAATTGTGATATCTGAAAGAAGTGGTCCAAATGTTAAATAAAATGGAATAGGAGTAAATACATGATTGCAGTCTAAACCATCCAAAGAAAATTATCTAAGGATAGCCTGAGGGGGTGTGCTTAGTAAAACAGAAATGAAGATAGTTTAGGTGTTTTGTCTGGGGAAAGAAATAAGAATTAATTTGGGTCACGATGCTATCATGAGATAACACACCAAAGCAATGAAGCTATGCACGAAGATAGTTAGTATTTCAAGGATAAATTAAGGAAAAGGACTTCCAGGATCAGAGTTGAGATCGATTTCCCTCTTTCACTCCTGATGGTGTCTGAACCATGCTCTATGTACTCTGGTGTTCCAGGACTGTGCCACAGTAATGGTGTTTCATGGTCTTTAATTGGGAGCGCCACAAATTTACACAGTCTTCCCATTCAAAAACCTTGACTTGAAGCTCCTTAGCATCCTGTAAACCATCAGGCACATATCACAATCATGACCAACATTTACTTACAAGGCTTGAAGAGCTGTTCTGTGTGCATGGATGATCTTGTTAAATACCATTTATGCTTTGTCGTCTCTCTATCAGATTTCTTCTCCTCTTCTTTCTTCATCTTCTTCCCCTTCCTTCTCCCTTCCCCTCCTCTTCATTCACTGTCTCCTCCTCTTCCTCTTCCTTATCCTCCTCCAAGATAGGTCTCTTGTCAGGTTGGTATCCACTCTTGATGCACTCAGATCTGGCCCTGAACCTGTCTTTGTTATACTCCCAGCCCCTAAGTACTGGGTTGCCAGGCTTACACTACCACATATGAATTATGTGGTGCTATATTTAAAAAACCAAGGCTTCATGCAATTTAGGCAATGACTGAACTGTCTTGTCAAGTATCTTCCCCCAGAGAGGGGAAAAACTTAGTAAGGGTTTCTGCTGCTGTGAAGAGATACCATGACCACAGAAACTCTTGAAGGAAAACATCCATGACTAAAATTTCCATGAAAATGCTTCAGAGGAGCTATGGTAGAGTTTCTAGTTTCAGCTTATAGCCTAAGTAAGTCCAAGGTCTTAATCTCTTTCTTTAAACATGAATTAGAGTTAATGGATCTTCTGATATATGCTCAGTCATATTAAGAGGAGCTTAAACAACCATTTTTGGGTTTATGCAAGAAAAGAGGAAGCATCTTCAATACTGAGTGAACACTGTATCAACAATGAGACAGTAACTGCTGTGGGAACAACATTAACTTGACAAAGTGCTAGTGTACCACAAACACCACCAAACAGTGTCTGCATCCTGAACTAGCAGAACGTTTTCTCCTCTTCCAAATAAATGAAAACGTAGGTGACTGAGAAGCAAATCACTGGTGTGGAAATTTCCACAATTATCTCTTGTTGCTCTAGTCCTAAATCCACTCTAAGTGGAGTGTTGCACACCCCAAGCCTATGAGACCAGAATAGCAGAAGTTATAACGTGACCAGTGAGCAATTGCCGTCCCAGGTCTGAGATACCATGGTAGAAATGAGAAGTGAGTCAAGTTGGAGTGTTCAGAAGCAGAACAGTGGCCGCTGAGGACAGATTTGGGATTCTGTCTCTGGGAGAAACAAATAGAGATACAAGAAGATACTTGATCTGTTCAGATGTAGCTCAGTTTGTAGAGTGCATTGCTTGACATGCATAAAACCCTGGGTTCATGCCCCAGTACTATGTAAACCAGTAAGGGAGAACATGCTATACAGGGTAGTGTAGCTATAACTAGGCTGCTTGTATAGACTTTATGGTGGGCAATTTAGGGAAGGATTCTGTAGGTTAGTTTGACATAGTCTGTGCAGCTACATTGTTATTAGTATAAAATTTTACAATGAACTCAGAAAATAAAAGCAAAAATGTATAATCTTCTAATAAACGGTTTTGCATTTATTGAACCAAATAATACTAAAAATAGTTGGAATAAATTGAATTTGTGTGTTTGATATTTAATTTCATTTTATAGAAATTACTTTTAATAATAAACATCTTGGTAGATGGGTGCAAACAAATCTAAAAACAACTACCTTAATTGTCATCATAGAACCTTCATCCAGTAACTGATGGAAGCAGATGCAGAGATCCACACCTAAGCACTGGGCCAAGCTCCGCAATTCCAGTCGAAGAGAGGGAGGAACAATAATATGAACAAAGGGTTCAAGACTATGATGGGAAAACCCATGGTAAGAGCTGAACCAAGCTAGTGGGAGCTCATTGACTCCAGACTGACTGCTACGGAACTGAAACAGACCTTGTGAATGTGGGTGACAGTCGTTTAGCTTGGGAAATTTGTGGGACCACTGACTGAGGGATCAGGATTTATCCCTAGTGCATGAATTGGCTTTTTGAAGCCCATTCCCTATGCAGGGATACCTTGCTTAGCCTAAATACAGCGGGGGGAGAGGCTTGCTCCTGCCTCAATCTGATATACCAGGCTTAGTTGACTCCCTAATGGAGGTTTTACCCTCTCTGAGGAGTGGATGGGGGTGGGGTGGGGAGAATTTGGGGGGATCAGGAGGAGGGAGGGAGAGGGTCCTGGGATTGGTATGTAAAATAAAAAAGATTGTTTTAGAAAATAAAAATTCAAATAAAAAAGCAAGTCCATTGCTATTTATACTTTAGAAAAGTATTTGGACAGGAAGAGTTGGTTGTACCTCAATCAAAGGCCCTAGTAAGACTGAGCTAGGCATATACGAGTGAATGAAATGGCCTAGCACAGTTCCAGATACATAGTAAATGTTCAATATGTTTTTCTTATAATATCAGAAAATAAAAAATAATTTAAAAATCTTTGTTACATAAGTCTTACTTAGGGTTTCTATTGCTGTGAAGAGATACTATGACCATGACCACAGCAACTCTTATAAAGGAAAACATTTAATGGCAGGGTTTACAGTTTTAGAGGTTTAGTCCATTATCATCATGGTGAAGTGTGGCAGTATACAGGCAGACATGGTGATGGAGCTGAGGGTCTTATATCTTGATTGACAGGGAGAGAAGGAAGTGAATGAAGACATTGTGTGTGGCTTGAGTATGTGAGATCTCAAAGTCCACCCCCAAAGTGCCACTACTTCCTCCAACAAAGCCACACCTTCTAGTAGTGCCACTCCCTATGAGCTTATGAGCTTATGGGGGATCAATTATATTTAAGCTACCACAGCATAATTGCATGATTATTGCAATACATACGCAGTAGTTAGCTATTAGTGTGTAGAAGTTTGAAGAGCATATTTGTATAGTAGAATAGTTGGAAAGTTAGATCAAATTGCAAGTCTTTGCCTCTGTGATATTTGCTTCCTATCCACAAAAATCTGCATGCGCACACACATGCATGTTTGTATTTTCTTTGCAGCAAGGACCTCCACAAACAACCTTTTTCTTTCCTTTCCTAGCACAGCTTTTGCTTTTTATTGGTATAGCATAAATTCTAGGGGAAAAACTAGGACATATATTAAATGTATTAATATATTTATATTATAATTATATATTTAAGTCTTTCCATTTGAACCAATTTTTTTAAGTGGACACTGACCCTGAAGGCTTGTGATTATAATGATTCCTGAATGACGTTTACATATCAACCTCTAGTTCTGGCTACATACAACCAAATGAGATTGTGACTACCTGTCTATCTGGCCAGTAGGTGGCGAACACAAACTCTCCCAGCTTTTACTGCAAGACACTATTCCAGCACACTAACCAGGATTATAAAGCACATACAAAAAGTGGTCAACAAGAAATTAGGTGTAGACTCAAGCATTAGGGGTGAGTTATTGTGACTCTGTCTGACCAAGGACTCCTTAGGGAGAGCAAGGAATGATGACTGAACTCAATTCATTCTAGTTGTGCTTTTCATTGCTCTGGGTGGGTTGATTATTGTTCACTAAACTTGTTTCCCCTTTTTATTTTTTGTTGGCACACATTACTAAATTAAGGACTCTTTCCAGATAATACATCTATGTGTGTGTTGCACTGATGGATTTAGTCACTCATCAAGTGGCCACCATGGAAGAATCGGGTAGGTGTCAAGCTACTTTCTAGAGCACTGGCTTTAATGAACAAATATTCTCTTTTTCTCAGGGGTGTGGGGTATTGAATATGCAGCCAATGGCGCAGACACACCTAAAATCAAAATGAATGTGTGTCGTGGTTGGACAGATGAGCCCCCAACCTGCCAGGATGCTGGAGAGTGATGGTTTTTACATTTGAAGGGAGCCGTCCCCCGCCATAAAGTTGGAAGGCAGCCGGCAGCCTATCCACTTTTGGCAGGTTTGAGGAGTCCAGATGTCCATCATGAAATGGGTTATTTAATGTATCTGTGGGCTGTTTGCAAAACGGGAATGCCTCCATTTTTCCAAACGTCAAGTGGGCAAATGCCAAATGTCTCTGCCATCCACCCTAACTTGGACATGGGTATTAAGTGCACATAAAGGTTCCTTTCTATTACATCCAATGCAAATCAAACATTTGCATTGCAATTCGTATCAACTTAATTCTATTTCTTACACAGAAGGAGCTCCATTAGGCCATTCTGCCAAATAGCCCCTGTCTGGTAAACCACTTCCCTATGGGGCAATTATCAAACTGATCTGTTGCTGTAAAACTTGGATATAGCATGATACTAACCCGTACTCACCTTCATAATAATTCATTATCAGATCCAACAAATGCCCAAAGAACTAAAACAAAAAATGAAACAGCCAAACTCTGATTTAAATAAGGTGCCTTTAAGACATGGCACTGAAGGAGATAATTCATATTGGACAGGGACAACATATAGGCTTTGTCTGGCTGTGTTCATGACTTTACTTTGTATAAGTGTATATAGTGGATACCTGTTAATGTGTGTGACTTATATCATCAAAAATATCTTTTAGGGTTGGGGAGATAGAATAGTTGTCAAAATACCTGTTGTACAAACGTGGGAACCTAAGATGGATCCCAAGAACCTGTGTAATAATGCCAGGTGTTTTTAAAATGGTGCACTTTTGTAATCCCACCTTTGAGGAGTCAGCTAGAAGTAGATTTCCAGAGCTCACTGGGCAGCCAGCCTAGCTGAATCTCAGCTCCAAATTCAGTGAGAGACCCTGTCTCACAAATAAGGTAGAGAGACACAGAAGAAGACAATTGGATGCTAACATCTGGTCTTTTCACATACACACACCTGACCCCCACGCATGAGCACGCACTGACAAAAGCTTGTACATCCAACACATGGACAAATAAAATTTTAAATCAATGTATTCATTTTCCAAAAGAAAAAAATCATGTATGTATATGAATGTCAAATATTGTGAGGTGTTGTAGGGTCCTACACTTCTGGGTGTCTGTGGATCAAAAGTTCTTCCTACATAGTTTTTGTCTTAGTTAGGGTTTCTATTGTTGTAAAGAGACACTATGACCATGGCAACTCATAAAAGAAGAACATTTAGTTAGGATGGCTCACATTTTCAGAGATTTGGTCCATTATCATCATGGTGAAACATGGTGATGCGCAAGCAGACATGGTGCTGGAGAAGGAGCTGAGTGAGAGTCCTACCTCTTTACTTGCAGGCAACAGGAAGTGGTCTGTGCCACTGGGTGTTGTTTGAGCACAGGAGACCTCAAAGCTCACCCTCATAGTGGCATACTTCTTCCAATAAGGCCACCGCTGAATAGTGCCTTTGGGGGCCATTTTCTTTCAAACCACCACGGTCTTCAAAGGGCTCACACCTCATGGAAAACTCTGTTAAGATTTGAACAATAATGATCATCTGAATGTCCACTCCCTATTTTTATTCAGACTGGACTGTGTTAAGCATTTATGTAAGTTACCACAAATGTTTATGAAAGACACCCCCTTTGAATGTCCTGGTGAAAGGAAAAGACAAAACGCAAGTATTAAGGAACTAAGTTTCAACAGGATGATATTATGAAGAAATGTGGGGATTTGGCATGTGACCTTTTTATGGTGTCTTCTATATCCTGATCAGTACTAAGGAGTTGATACTCAAAGCACTTAGCAGGTCTGTCTGGGAAAGGTGATATATATGTATATATGTATGTATGTATGTATGTATGTATGTATATATATATATATATATGTCTAATGTTATTGGTGCTCCCTATAGTGTGTGAGTCTTATAGATTTACCACTTACAAGATGGATTTACCTTTGTGTCCACAATCCAGTACTCTTGGAGCAGACTGTTGCACTGCTTACTGGCTCACAACTTTCTCATCTTTTCCTTTGGTGCTGCCTCTTTTTGGTGAACCATTTAAGGAGTCCTTGTGTGATGGGATCATCCATGCATGTGTAAAACTGCAAAACACTTAGATCCAGTACAGAAGACCTCAGATGCCAGAGTGAATAAGGATCACCTATGGTTACCCCATAAGAACAGGTGGCTTCTATTACCCTCACAGGTTCAGATTCAGTGCTTGTTTGGGAGCATGCTATCATTTGAAATCACTATGACAAAAAAGCAAATCACATTCAAGAAGAAAATGCTCACAATTTTGAAGGACTCAGCCCATCGAACTGGTTTCTTGGTCTATACAAAAGTGGAAAGATCATTCAGAGAATAGTGTTGAGAAGCTGCTCACCTGATAAAAACTAGTTATCTAAGAGTATGAGAGAGAGGAAGAGGCAGGCAGCAAGACTTGACCTTCAAGGGCACAACCCGGGAAACTCAGGTCCTTGAACTAGACCCTACCTTCTAACAGCCCACTCAACTTTTAAGTCATCAGGGATTAAGTTAGGGCCCCCACGAATTGATTACCTCTCAATAACACTTCCTGCTGGAGACCAAGTCTCCAAACACATGAGTCTCCTAAGCAAACCTTTCACACTGAAATGCTAACAGTGAATATCGTGGAGTCTGTGTGTTTGACACATCGTCCCAGATAATCCTGACATCCACGGTCAAGCAGTTCACAAGCTCACGTGTACCAGTCACCATAGAATAGTGATTGCTTCATCTCGACAGATGATGGCTCAGAGAGCCCTCCCCATAGGAGCGCCACACAAGTAGGTCGGTGCAAAATCCATCCGGGAAATTTACCACGATTTAGAGAGTGGACACACACTGGTGAGAGAAGCTGCCTCAACCACAAAAGTGTACTAATAGTTTGAGTTTAGCCCTTAGGACTGTTGCGGAATCTAGTCTCTCAGTTAGAAACTTGTTCGTATTTTGTGGGTGGGCTTTAGGAACTCAGAGATAATATAATTGAGTAGCTACCGAGACAGATAGAGAGAAAAAGAAAGAGAGAGGGAGAGAGAGGGAGGGAGGGAGGAAGGGAGGGAGAGAGAGAGAGAGAAAGAGAGAGAGAGGGAGAGAGAGAGAAAATATAGCAAGCCTCAATAAGTGGCAATTAGGTTTCTATTATTATCGTTAATATCCCTTTAAATTCCAATGATCGGACTTAGTAAAATTAAGTCAGAACAGGGATATATTCTGGACTCCTCCCCCTCCCCCTCCACGTTCTGCATCTCCCTCCTGGTTTTCAGCTTCTCTTTAAGTGGTAATGCTGCTTTCAGATGAGAGGTTCTTCTCCTTATATTTTAAATACTGTAGGAAGTCAGGTTTTTGACAGTTCTCATCTGCACAAATGTGATGTCAAGGGAAGGAGTGGAGGTGGTGATAGCAGACATGGGCTCTGCCTGCACGGAGGTGTGCAAAGGGGCTGATTAGCTGGGTATTTTTAAAGTTTCATGGGGGTGAGTCAGCCTGCGCTAATGAGAGTTTTAGGGGATTTCTCAAATCTAAAGTGAAGGGTGCCAAGAGTGGAACATGACCTTGGGGCTTTCCTGTACATGTTAACTAATATTACAAAGAACTCCCAGAAAACCCTTGAAGTAAACTTCAGCAGGAGGACATGGGGAGGAACAGGTGAGGCAGCCAGACTTGGACTGGAGGACTAATGATGCCTGCTATAAATAGATGTGTTTGAAGGACTCGGGCAGAATACCATAGGTAGTCTGTTAAGAGGAAGCAGTAGAAAGCACTGGAACCAGAAATCAGGGCCAAGGGTACACACTGTAGTGTTTTATTTGGAAGAAAAATGAAATGTAATTCTGCCTCTGGTCAACAAAGCACAAGACTGATAGCTTTCCCCTGTGCTGATACTTTCAGGAAGTCAAATTTGTCATATGTTGGGATGTCTGGGCTCCAACGGAGTGGGCTTAAGGCAGGTAACAAACCCCTTGTGTTCTAACCCACCCACTTAACTGTTTGCTCAAGGTACAGTGCTCTCCCTTCAAAGGCGCCTGTTCCCATTCTGCAGGGAGTGCAGCTGATACCTACAAGAGGCTGAGGAAATCCCCAAGTTCATGTAGATGCAGCTGGCATCCAGGATTGGCGTTTCAAACTCTGTTCTCTAGTAGGTGCCCGCTATGGGTCTAGTGGTACCCGAGAGGGGTAGTACTGTGTTTGCTACACTTCACGTTGACACAATCAAAAAATTGTCAGGAAACAACGTAAGGGAGGAGTTTACGTTGGCTGACAGTTTGGGGAGGTAGAACTGTTTCACAGTGGGATTATTTCTTATTGGCCGACAGTTTGGGAGATGCTCCCGGTGGGAAAACCAGGGCAGCGGAAGACTGGGGTAGCTGCTCACACTCCCCCCGCAGCCAGGAAGCATGGAGAGCCAAATGCTGGTGCTCAGGTTTTATTTCCCCCTTTTTATTCAGATGCAGAACCTCAGCACATTTAGAGTGTTTCTTCTCAATTCACTTTTGCCAGTCTAGAAACCTCCCGAAGCGTTGTTCCCCAGTTAATTCCAGATGCTGTCAGGTTGACAATAACTATTAACCATCACAGTGACTGTTACGAAGACAGTAATGTCACCAGAATCAAGAGTATTAAAAGGACAACTGCAGCCTTCACCAGAGTACAGAGAATCCAGATATAAACAGACCTGCTATGCACTGTGATCAAAGACCTAGGCAGCACGGGTGGCATGAGGCTCCCTGGGTTTGTGTTGTACACTGTGTTTCTTTAGTCAAGGGGTCATGCTGGTGGAAAGCAACTAGTCATGGCAGAGTTCAGGTCCAGTGGCAGAGACTGATTTCCTGTGGGGAAACTGAGGCAGGAGGTGAGATGTGTGTGAAACTGGAATTATGCTCACGCTGCCCATCACAGAAGTCAATGTGTAGAGAAGGATTTGGATCTTTGCTGTGTGCCTTATCCAGTGCTGACAAAATGGGAAGACAGTGGACCAGCATCCTGGGGAGTCTGTCTTCATTCTCATTTGCAGCAAGCAAATTTTTACAGGGATAAGTGCGGTGGGGATGAAAGCAGTCAGTGTTCTGGGCTCAGCCACATTTGTAAGACCTGTGATGTCCGTGACTCTCTCCTTTTCCTCCCCACACAGTTCTCTCGTTCGGCTAGTGTCTAGGCGCACGTAATCCTTAAAACACCCTATTTGGTTTGTTTCTGCTACCATCAACCATGGACTTCTCCAGGGGCATCTGGGCTGGGAGGGAGCCAGCTCAGAACAAACAGACCATGAACAGTGTGTGCTCACTAAGCTGTTGATAAAAATGTATGCTCAGATCCCTTTTTATTAAGCAAAGCACAGCTGTATCTTCACACTGTCACACGGACTGGTGCTGAGGAAGGCAGTGCTGACAGAGTTGTGACTGGGTTATGGGTTGTGAGGGGATGCAGTTGGCTCAGTGACTGACATTTTCTGGAGACAAGGCATTTTGAGATTGAATGATTTTATGCCTTTTTGAGGTGTGGGAAGTTCTTCTGTATGTGTTGCTTTTATTGGTTAATAAATAAAGAAGCTGCTATTGGCCAATGGCTTAACAAAACATAGCCAGGCTGGAAGATATATGTATATGTATATATTTATATACACACATATATACATACATGCATGCATATATACATATGTATAGGTATGTGTGCATATATGTATATATGAATATGTATGTATATATGTATATATGCATACACACACACACACACACACACACACACACATATATATATATATATATATATATATATATATATATATATAGAGAGAGAGAGAGAGAGAGAGAGAGAGAGAGAAGGCAGAGTCAGAAGAAGCCATGGAGCCACTGCTGGAAACAGACTCACGGGAATCTTACCAGTAGGCCACGAGCCTTGTGGTAAAATATAACATAATAGAAATGGGTTAACCAAAGATAAACGAGTGAGCTAGCAATACGTTTAAGTGATTGGTCAAGCAACGATTTCACTAATATAGTTTCTGTGTGATTATTTTGGGAGTCTGGGCAGCCAGGAAACAAATGAGTGGCCTCCTCCTACACCATTTTCGGCCCCTGGCTAATCACCCTTCCATCCTCTCAGGCTTCATTCGTTTCTCAGCTGCGTGGCGAGTCTCCTCACCCGTGGAACTGTGAGAGACCTGGAGGCTAAAACTCTGGGGTTCAAGACAGCTTCAGTGGTGTAGAGTCACCATGTGCAAGCCCATACATATTCCTGCAGAATTTTGTCATCTGCAGAATTCCTAAAAAATGTCCTTCCTTAAGGGCTTTGCAGGGGACTGTGGGAAAAGACACAACCAATCCTCCCGTCACAGCCATCTGGGGCACAGCCCAAAGTAGTGACTCTCGGACTTGAAATATCTTTGAAGTTGCAAACTTAATCTTAAAAAATTACATGCATCTTGTATCCTGCTCTATTATATATTCAGGTTGACTTTAGTATGAAATAATGCTGCCCTCCCCAAATTGAAAGATTCTTCCCCCATATATTCATATGCCTCCTGGTACACCCTGCGCCCTAGTTTAAAAGTCCTTTGAAAAGAATAAAGTAAAAAGAAAAGAAAACCATAAAACACGGAATAAGTGCAAGGCATTCA
Source organism: Microtus ochrogaster (assembly GCF_000317375.1). Classification (NCBI taxonomy): domain Eukaryota; kingdom Metazoa; phylum Chordata; class Mammalia; order Rodentia; family Cricetidae; genus Microtus; species Microtus ochrogaster. The sequence continues at coordinate 8,908,578 of NC_022014.1, read as the reverse complement.
TAGAGTTCTTATTTATTAATAAATGATCATTTTAATAATTAATGCCAATCAAATCCACTTAAATGGACCAGGTCCTTAAGGAATTAGAAGCAGCCTTAGCCACAGCTAAAGAAACACATGCACAGAGAGAGAGACAGAGAGACGGAGACAGAGACAGACACAAGACACAGAGGCAGAGGCAGAGACACAGAGAAACAAAGACTCTCCCTTCTTTACTAATTTCCCTTGAGCATTTTCCCCACCTGTGCTACTGGCTTCCAGGTGAGGCTTGTTTGTTCATCTCATTTGATAGAGGTGATGAAAGCTACAAGAACAGGCACAGAAAAACAACAACAATAACCCAACTTCTTACCTGTGATACATGATGTTAAATGTTCTTCAAATATTCCTTTTATTGCTTGCCCACACTAGGGGTGCACAGTGGGCTTTATATGTCATTTTCAGGAGAGGACTAGAGGCCTGGGGAGGTAACCGTTCCTTCCCAGGGTACACGGTTAAGTAGAAGTATAGTTTGAAAACAGAAGTCTATTGCGTGTAGTCTTGAGAAGCATTAGAATAGCAGAGGTGAGAGGCTGACTATGGAAAAGACTCCTCAAAGGAGCTGCATCTAAGTTGTGCCAGGTTCTCCATTGACTTGGGTTTGACTCATGCTCCTGTAAATAACCTTGATAAACCCATCAGTACATTCTATTCATTGCTCCAACTCTGAACCACAACTTATGTTTGTAAATAAAGTTTTATTAGCACACACCCATGTATATCTACGGTTGTATTATCTTGAATCTAGTTTGGTACTATAAAGACGTTAAATTGTTGCAACAGAGACTTTCATAGGACGCTTGGACTGAGTCAGTCTAAGGCTCTTATTATTTATAGCAGTCATGTTTTTCAAATGTTCTTTGTGGGAACTGGATCCTGATGTGTAGTTGAATGAAGAGCTAGCTGAGATCCAAAGGTGATGTCTGGTTCAGAAGAGGAAAGATGCTGGTGGGAGACCTTCAGCCATCCATGTTGACTTTGTGTTCAAACTGGAGTCCAGCAAAGGTCCGTCTAACTTTCCTTCTGCAGTCTGTTCTCTACGCTTGTTGTATAGTTGTTTTGCCTGAATAAAAAATTTATTGTCTCAGTAAGTAAACACAACTTAAAATTCATGTGGCTCCCAAAATGTATGGGGTTACAAGGCCTCACTGGCAAGGTAATACCGGCAGTGCCAACAGTTAATGAGAAGGACTTCTCCCTTGAGCTCAAGGTGCTTACAAATGGCATAGGGACTGCAGGTTCTCTTGAGCCGTCACTTGTCCTCGGGCAGAACTTTTCAGTGGCAGCTGTGAGCCATTCATGCTGTTGTAAATAATGCCAGTTAATTTACTGGCCATGGGTAGCACCATTACTCTGTTCTATCGCTCATGCCCTACCTTGAGTGAATAGATATTTGCTTGCATTTCCCCAGGAAAAGACACTTCACCCCCTTGTTCACTAATAGGAAGGCCAGGGTAGCTTTTCTTACTCATTTCCAAATTCCACAGACTCAAAAGGAGGAGTTGCTTTCTTTCCACGTCATCTTCAGGCTTACCAGAGCTGCATGCAGGTGAATTTGGCAAGCCAAGAAGGCAACCTGTTGAGAAGGGGATGTGACTGCGATGTGGTCAACACACTGTAAAACTCAGAACTCCAAACCTATGGAGTCTCACTCACCTTCTGGAAGACTCTCTGCAAGGTTACATTCCTAATGAAATTTCTCACATTTCTCCAACTCCTGCAGTTATTTGTAAACAAGGCAAATAAACAATGTGCTCTTCCCCAGGCGAGTCTACAATTGCTTGTACTTCTTTGGGTAGGGTTGAGGCCTCTTGGGCTTTCCGCTGTCCACTTAAGCGTGTCTGTTGCTGTCTTTGCTCAACTCATGTTTAGGCAGTCGTGTTGGTAAAAGAGGCCATGAATTTGAAAGAGAGCAAAGAGCGATATATGGGAGAGTTCAATGGAGGAAAAAGAAAGGAAGTGATATAATGATATTATAATCTAAAAAATTGAAGTAATAATAAAATAGAAAATAATAAAATGTAAGCAAACAAAACAAAACCCTCTACTAAGACCTCTGTGTCTTCCTCAGACGCCATCACACCTTTCCACTCCAGTTCTGCAGCAGGGTGCAATCAAAGATGTCTGGTGTGTGCTGTGAATTTACCCCAAATGTTGCTGAATTGGAAACTGTTTTTGGATGGGGGGATCTTATTCATGTTCTTACCTTCCAGATTAGTACAATATTTGGTCTAGAATGTTTATAATTTTGGAGGGACCTTTAGCTACAAATAACTCTTGATCATGGCTAAGATGAAAAGAATTCCTATTTCTGTGAGCAGGTCAGGACACTGTGGTCCGATGTCTATGTACTTGTCCATCATGTAGTCTGGGGTCCAGATCTCTCCACCTGTGTCCTTTCCCAACTCTGTTCAGAGGAATTGTATTTCTACACTGAAGACATCATCTCCCTCTGGCTGGACTAACTCCTGGTGAAGTGTGAAGAGGATGCAGGGAGGCCAAGAACATTTTCTGCAAATGTAGTTTTTCTTGCTCTGCTGGGATCTAGTTACTGGAAGCTTGCCTCAGATGATTTTTCTTCATTCTGTATTGGCCAGAATTGGATAACGTGCCCTCTGCTAAACCAGTCTCTGGCAGAGGGGAACCCTTTGATAGTGATTAGTTTGTAATAGCAGCTATTCTTCAGTAGAGCCGAGGACAGTGGGTACTCTGAATGGATCTTTCCAAATAGCAGTAGTCTTGGCTCATGGTATCTTTTCATTCTATCACCTTGGTTTGAGTGGATGGAGGTTTGTGGGATTTAAATGGAGAGTCATTGTTATCAATAAAGCATGGAGGTTTTCTTGGCTTACCTTCACAAGGGATGAGGTTAGTAAGTTAAAGGAAGATGGGGAAAGCTACACCATCCAAACCATATGTTCCACCCTCATCACACTGATGGAGGAAATGTCGCCGGAGCATTCCCCTGCTATTTTGGGACTAGATATCTCTAGGAACTATCTGAGCTCTAGTCAGTTCAAGCTTGATCCACTTATTGAGGACGTCTCCAGTTTTGACCAAAACAGGACAGAGTACTTTCTTTCCTGAAGCTTGCATCTAAAGAAAGTCACAGTAGACAGAGCTGAAGACGCTAAGATGGCCATTGAGTCTGGCACTCTGCGATTCACGATTCAACAGATACTTACTGCAAACTACAATGCAGTCAGTATATGACCACTATTATCTTCACTGGAGGTCCAGTAATGAATGGCAGATGTGATAGGAACAACAAAAGGGGTAAAGGTACAAAGAGATAATCAAGAAAATAATATATAAAGATAGATATTATTAAGAACATGGCAAGGGATGAAACATAGGTGGACAGGACAGTTGGTTACTTGTGAATGGAGGGCTGGAGGGGTTTTGTGAGAAGGTAGTATTTGATCTAAGAGCTGGGTGTCATGTCAACAAGCTCCTAACTCCATAAGGTGGAGGCAGAAGGATTAAGTGCCAGGCAAGCCTAGGCTGCACATCTAGTCATTGTCTCAAAAAAAAAAAATCTTTTTAAGAAACACTATAGATAGGAAATAATTTCTCATTCATAATATGCCTGCATTGCTTAAGGCAGAGTACTGAGAAAAAGAGTCCAAATACAAGGTGTTGTACAGAGTACTGGGTGGGGCTGAGGTGGAGGTGGGGGAGGACTTTGGGGTGGGGCTGGGATGGAGGTAGAGGTAAGACTTTGGGGTGGGGCTGGGGTAGAGGTGGGGGTAGGACTTTGGAGTGAGGCTGAGGCTGAGGCTGGGGCTGTGGGGTGGGGCTGGGGCTGTAGCTGTGGTTGTGGGGCAGGGGCTGGGCCTGTGGGGTGGGCCTGGGGATGAGGCTTTCCTGTATGGCTCTTGTGGATCCTGCAGAGTATCTTCTTCAAAACACATTTTCCCTGACTGCTTTCGTACTAGCACAAGCAACATGGAGAGAAAATACAGAAAACACTTCAATAGCAGCTGTGGGGCTTCGTGAGCCCATTATTTGTTATTATGTTGTTTGAGTTGTAGGATGCAGCTCACATGAACACTGCTGTTTGCACAGACTTACTTGCCTGGGCTATGGCGGTCCTGGTTAATGCGGGCATCTATGCAATCTTCCTGTGTTTTGTGGCTTCCCGAGAGAAGTGCCATCGTGGATTCAATAAAGGTAGCAATAAAGCCCATATTAATAATGTATGCAGAGCTATAGATGTCTATTTATAAGGGGCAGAATTACACTCCAAATGTATCCGTCCTCTCTCAGATGAATGTAAGTAGCCTGAACCGTGCTAGATGAGGTTTCCATCCCAAGCTGACACTCCTGCTCACCCCACGGCATGTTAAAAGCAGAGCTAAGTGCAACATCAGCCCTGGGACGCATGCCCCTTGGATCTGGGGTGATTATGTATGCAGGAAAGTGGCCATAAAGTAGGCCTGAAAACATACTGTGATTCGCATCTGAAAAGAGGAATAAGTAGCTAGAAAAAAGGAGACAGATGTGATTTCTTATAAGATGATATTTTCTGTGAGGAGTTTATGGAGGTAACTGACATCTAACATGGGAAGTGCTCCTACTGTGTGTTGGATATATAATATCTTAATATATGTGTAATGTGTATGCTCAGCTGTTTATATTATCAAAAGGAAACAAACCCACTGAGGACATTGACTTTCAGGAGCTAATTAATTACTTCTGAGGACCTACTATGTGTTAGACTACTTTATAGTCATGTCAACTCACTGACTCATCATTAGCTTAGTGTCCATCAGTCAGTATAGAGCAAATATTGCTGGTATGACAAGTAACCTCGTATTTCATAACTAGGCTTTTATCTTGCATCCTAACAATCTCTGTCTGGAGAACTGCTGAAGAGTATCAAAGAGTCAAGGGGATGCCTGGTAACACACAAAGACATACACACACACACACACACACACACACACACACTATTTGCAGCTTTGACATTTGGTTGATAGATGTTTGCTCCTATTCAACTGGCCAGGGCAAGCAGGCCAGTGGATATTTGAAGTAGGAGCCTAGATATTAACAGTGCGTGTTTGAAAGGCTCCCTGTGTTGATGACCACTGAGGTTCAGTGACCTCCCTAGGAGAAGGGTCTTGCGAAGGTTGTTTAGTTAGGGGTGAGAAGTCCCAGCCCAGATGCACCGACTCATTGGGGTTGCCATCTGAACAGTGACATGTCTAGACATCATGTTCCCTCTCGCCAAGCCATGTCCCCAACTGGAATCTCACTGCATGGCACTGTGAGGTGCACAAAATAGGGATTGGAAATTCACCGCTGCTTCCTGCTTCTTTTTCCTTCTCCTACATTTCAGACTCTAGGCTTTAAGTTTCCTTCCCCCTCCTCATGTTTCTCCCAAATTACCATGGTCCCCTCCTCACAGTTTCCACCATCTCTGACTGGAATGATAACCCTCTTTCTTGCTTGTGAGGCTTTGCCTCTAACAGCTAAACCATCCCTAGCCCAAGGGAATGAGAATCTTTCTAAAGTGAGACTATTACCAGCATCTTGCCAGATTAAAACTCTCCATTTCATCTCCCATGCAATGATCCCCCTCGTGTTGAAATAAGAGCGGCAGAGCTGCCTCCCCGGCACCCGGCCGCCCACATGGCTAGCTTAGCTTATGCCCC
>NC_022014.1:8898959-8899687 GCF_000317375.1 Microtus ochrogaster | reverse complement strand
GCCTACCTAAGGGTTGGCCTATGAAATGGGCCTAGGCAGTTTCTTTATTAATAAGAAATGGTTCCCACATCACCCTCGGAAACTGCAGTTCTATGAAGAAACTATTTAGTGTACAAAAAACCAAAAAAAAAAAAAAAAAACAAAAAACAAAAAAAAAAAACCAAGGAAACAAAAAAACCCTAAGAAACACCAAGAAAACACATAGAGAAGAAAAGGAAGAAGTAAAGCTATCACTCTCTATAATGAATTGATCTTGTATAAAGGAATACTAATGAATCTATACCCCAGAACCCCAAATCTAAACTACTAGAGATAATAAATATTTTCAGAAATTACTCTGGCTACATTAGTCTATAAACTATATAACAATCAGTTGTATTTCAATACACAATCAGTACACAAAATGAAAACAGAATTAAACAATAATTTTATTTATAGCAAATATCAACCAACCCTAACTAGACAACTTAGGCCACCAAGGAAAACCTCCAATGATAGGAATTGATTACATCTTGCTGAGTTGTTGGCTAAACTTGTCCCATAGACCCTTCCAAATTGATTACTCTCTATAACTTGATGGTGAGGTCCTATTGCTGAAGACACAGCCTACTTAGTTCATTGAAAATGGTGGTTTTCGTGACCCTTATTTATGGCTAGAAACCAATTATGAGTGAGTACATCCCATATTCATCTTTTTGGGTCTGGGTTACCTCACTCAGGATAGTGTT
>NC_022014.1:8869352-8897549 GCF_000317375.1 Microtus ochrogaster | reverse complement strand
GAGGAGGTGGAAACTTGTTTTTTTTCCTTTTCTCAATAAAAAAATAAATAAAAAAAAAGAAAGCTGAGAAAAAAAAAAAAGAAAATGGTGGTTTTCAAGAGGAAGTTTCACCCCTACTGGCTAGTGTTCATGATGCTGGAAGGTACTTTGCATGCTATTTAGAAGAAGGGTAGTCATTAATATCACCCAACTTGTGACATTCAAAAGATACCTGACTGTAACATATACTAGTTAAATAGTGGTACAGTGTTATGGGAGTAACCAACAACTTTTTGAAATTGGAATTAAGGATCGTTTAGTAAGATGGAACCTATATTTGACACTACTAAAAAGCCAAGGACCTGACACTAGATTGGCCATCGCGGATCAAGGAGAAAATATGTTACTATTATTCTGTTAAAGAAACAAAGCAATAAAATGGTTCCTAGTGTCATTCTTAAAGAGTAACTCTCAACCTTTCTAAACTAAGCTTTTTCTTACAGCAAAGAGTAACTGGCACAGAGACTCACACCTGGGCAATGTGCACAGAGTGAGAGACTTTGGAGCCATCAGCCCTAAGTAGGATATCCTTGTCAACCTCCTCCAAGACTCAGTGAGCAATGTTCAAGAGTTGTCTATCAGACAGACTGTAAGACCTAAAGTTGGTAGATGATTCCAAGAAAACTGTCGTTCACACATAACAGGACTGATACACACATGAACTCAAAGAGACTGTGGAAAAAGGCAGAAGTCCTGAAGAGGTTCAAATCAAACCAAAGCCCAGCCAAGAGAAAGGGAAGTGGACACAAATGCTCACCCCCACCTAGAAGCTTATCTCAGTTGATACATTTTAAGAAAAGGGAAAATGTGGTTTCTTCAACCAGGTCTTTCTGTGTATGTCAACCATATTCCAGGGCAGGCCTGCTGCCCAGAAGTAGCTGGACAACACAAAACAGACTCCATGCTTTTTTGTGTATGATTTTTGTTCCATTTTGTTATGTTTTGTCATATTTTTTCGGTTTATATTGATTTCATTTTGTGTTTTTATTTTGTCTTGTTTTTGAGAAATAAAGAGAAAGAACACGGGGCTGGGTGGGTAGGAAAGTGGGGAGGATCTAGGAGGAGTTGGGGTCGGGGAAGACAATCATCAAGATATATTGTACAAAATACTTGTAAATGAAGGGGAATAAAACACTCAGGAGCAATTTAAAGAAGTCTAAAATTTGCCCAGCACAAGTACAAAATCATTGTTGAAAGAAATCAGAGGTGACATAAATAGAAAGGCAACCTATATTTGTAGATGTGAGGATGTTTAAAATTCAGTGCTCGAGAAGACCAGGTAGATTGTCTTCAGGCCTTCTCTGGTTTCTCTGTTTTCCCAGCAGATAAAGTCCCTAAGGTTCATCCCTAGTGCTGCAGCAGAATACCAGCTGCACCCTCTCTTCCCTCCTGTTCCCACCTCCTGTAGATCCTACAGTCCATCCCTCCTAACACCCCTGACTCCTTGCAGCTTCCCAGACTCCAACATCAGCAGGCATTCCTTGTGAGCACACTAGCTGAGCGGGCCAGTTAAAAAAGCAACACACAGACATCACAGTCTCCAAAAATCCAGAGAAGACACAGAAGTCAAGAAGCAAAACACCCACCCAACAAATTCAGACCCAGAAATCAATACCTAGACCTATAATCACCCTAAATCCAGATGCCTAGATGTCAGCATAAGAACTCAGTCAATAATATCTAGGGCAATATATCTCCACTAGAGATCAGCATTCTTATGATACCAGGCCCTGCCCTGAATATTCCAACATAGGTGAAGCACAAGGGCAAAAAAAGCCTTTAACACCTCTAAGAAGATGATAGAGGTCCTAAAGGAGGAAATAAATGCATCTCATAGAAGGCTACAAATACACAAACACACACACTAAAAAACAAGAGAAGGAAAGAAATAAACATTTTCAAGACTTGCATATGGAAATATAAACAATAAAGAAATCACAAATTGAAGAAATTCTGGAAATGAAAAATGAAGGAATTTGAACAAGAATTACAGAGGTAAGCTTTAGCAACATAATACAAGAGATGGAAGAAAGAATCTCAGGCATTGAAGAGATGATACAAGAAATGGTTACAACGGTCAAAGAAAATCTAAATTTAAAAATTCCTGACACAAAATATCCATGAAATCTGGGGCACTACCAAAAAGACCAAAACTAAGAATAATAGTAATAGAGGAAGGATAGGAATCCCAGATCAAAGGCCCAATTATATTTTCAGCAAAATCAAAGAAGAAAATTTTCTTAACCTAAAGAAGGAGATGCCTATAAAGGCACAAGAAGCATAGAGAACACCAAGTAGATTGGACCAGAAGAGAAATTCCCCTTGCCATAAATAATCAAAACAACAAGCATATTAAAATTTGCAATGGGAAAAGGCCAAGCAGCATATAAAGGCAGACCTGTTGTAATTAAACCCAGCTTCTTAATGGAGACTCTAAAAACCAGAAGGACCTATATAAATGTACTTCAGACTCTAAGAGACCACGGATGCCAGACTGCTATGCCTAGCAAAACTTTTAATTACTGTAGATAGAAAAAATAATCTCATACCAGCAAAACCAAAAGAAGGGATGCACATATACCACCATGGTCACCACCAGGGTCACCACCAGGGTCACCACTAGGGTCATAGGGATCAGCAAACACTGCTCATTGATATCTCTTAATACCGGTGCTCTCAATTTTTCAATAAAATGGCACAGATGAACATAATGGATTTGAAAACAAGACTCATTCTTCTGCTGTATGGAAGAAACACAACTTAATATCAAGGATAGACATTACCTCTGGGTAAAAGGTAGGAAAAAGATATTCTAAGCTATTGAACCTAAGAAACAAGCTGGTGGGGCCATTTTAACATCGAACAAAATAAATGGGGAAGAACATTACATACACATCAGAGGAAAATATCTACTAAGATGGCATTTCAATTTTTATAATCCATGTCCCATACACAAGGGCACCCACATTTGTAAAAGAACTTCTACAGTTTAAATAACACATTAACTTATACACTAATAGTGGAAAAATTCAACATCTCACTCTCACCGACAGACAGGTAATCCAGACAGAAACTAAACAGAGAAATATGGAGCTAACAGACCTTGTAAACCAAATGGACCTATCAGATATTTACAGAACATTCCACCAAACACAAAAGACTATATCTTCTTCTCAATACCGCATGGAACTTTCTCCAAAATTGACCACACACTTGGATATAAGGCAAGCCTTAGCAAATACAAGAAAATTGAAATAATTCCCTGTATCAGACCACTATCAATTAAAGCTAGATATCAAGAATAACAGAAGCAGCAGAAAACTTACATAGTTATTAAAACTGAACAACTCTCTACTGAATGAAAAATGAGTCAAAACAGAAATAAAGAAAGATATTAAAGACTTCCTACAATTCAATGAAAGCAAACACACAGCACACTCAAATGTTTGGATCACAATGGAAAGGGAGGTAAAAGTTCATATCACTAAGTACTTACACAAAAAGAAAGCTCTCATACTAGCCTCTTAGCAGAACACTTGAAAGTTCTAGAACAAAAGAAGTATACCTAAAAGAAGTAGACAGTAAGAAACAAACTGAAGACTGAAATCAATAAAAGAGAATCAAATGGAACAATACAAAGAATCAATGACACAGAGAATTAGTTCTTTGAGAAAATTAACAAGAGAGACAAACCCTTATCAAAATTTAAAAAATCAGAAACAAAAATGGGGATATAACAATGGATATAGAGTAAATCCAGAGGTCATACTTTAAAAGCCTATACCTCACCAAATTGGAAAATCTAAAATAAATAATTTTCTAGATAGGTATCACTTTCCAAAGTTATATAAATATTAGGTAAACAATTTAACTAAACCTATAAGCCCCAATGAAGTAGAAACAGTCATTAAAAGTCTCCAAAGGGGAAAAAAAACTCAGGGTCAGATGATTTGGGCATAAAATTCAACCAGACTTTCAAAGACAAGTTAAAGCCAATATGCCTCAGATTAATCCACAAAATAGAAACAGAAGGAACATTGCCTGATTCATTTTATGAGTCCATAGTTAATCTGATACTTAAACCACTTAAACCACACAAAGACTCAACAAAGAAAAAGAATTACACACCAATTTCCCTTATAAACTAGATGTAAAAAAACTCAATAAAATATTTACAAACTGAATCTTAGAACACATCAAAAAGATCATCCACCCTGATCAAGTAGTTTCATTCCAGAGATGCAGGGATGGTTCAATGTATGAAAATCAGTAAATGTAATCCACCATATAAACAAATTGAAATTAAAATATCACATGATCATCTCATTAGATGTAGAAAAGCACTTTGACAAAATCCAACACCCCTTCATGATAAAATTCCCAGAGAGATTATAGGTAGAAGGGACATAGCTAAAAACAAGAAAGTCAATTTGCAGCAAGCCTATAGCCAACATCAATTAAATTGAGAGAAACAAACAATTCCAATAAAATCAGGAACAAGACAAAGTTGTTCTCTTTCTCCATACCTATTCAGTGTAGTACTTAACATTCTAGCTAGAGCAGAAAGACAACTGAAGGAGATCAAGAGATACAAATAAGAAAGAAAGAAGTCAAAGTATCACTATTTGCAGATGATATGATAGTATACATAATTATACTAGTATACAAAAATTCTACCAGGGAACTCCTACAGCTGATAAACACTTTTTGGCAGTGTGACTAGATTAGAAAATTAACTCACAAATATTGGTAGTCCTTCTACGTACAAATGGTAAATATACTGAGGAAAAAAATCAGGAAAACAGCACCTTTCATAATAGCCTCAAATAATAAAAAATACCTTGGAGTAACTCTAACCAAGTAAGCAAAGAACTTATATGACAAAATCTTTAAGTCTTTCAAGAAAGAAATTGAAGACATTATCAAAAGATGGAAAGATCTCCCATGCTCAAGAATCACTAAGACCGACATAGTAAAAATGGCCATCCTACCAAAGGAATTCTATAGATTCAGTGCAATCCCTATCAAAACTTCAACACAATTATTTATAGAACTTGAAAGAACAATACTGAAATTCATATGAGAAAACAAAAAAGTGCAGAATAGTTAAAATAATCCTGTACAAAATAATCACAAATTTTATGTTGTAATACAGAGAAATAGTACTATATGATATTGTCATAAAAACAGACACCTTGATAAATGGTATCAAAGTGAAGACACGGACATAAACCCAAACACTTATAGACCCCTGACTTTTGATAAAGATGGCAGAAATGCACTCTGGAAAAAGACAGTATCTTCAACAAATGATGCTGATCAAACTGGATATCTGCATATAGAAGAATACAAGTAGATTAATATTTATCACCCTGCACAAAACTCAAGTCCAAGTGGATCAAAGACCTCAACATAAAACCAGATACACTGAACCTGAAAGAAGAGAAAGTGGGAAACAGTCTTGAACACATCGGCACAGGAGACAACTTTCTAAACAGAACAGTGATAGTGTGGGCACTAAGGTCAGCAATTAATAAATGGGACCCCATGAAACTGAAAAGCTTCTGTAAGGCAAAGGATACTGCCAATCAGATAAAGCAGGAACAAAACAGCAACTCACTGCATGAGAAAAGATTTTCTTTTTACCAACTCCACATTCAATAGAGGACTAATATCTAAAATATATAAATAATTCAAAAAGCTAGATATCTATAATCCAAACAATCCAATTAAAAATAGGATACAGTTATAAACAAAGAATTCGCAATAGAGGAGTCTCAAATGGCTGAGAATCACCTAAAGAGATGTTCATCATTCTTACTCATCAGGAAAATGTAAAGGAAAACTACTTTGAGATTCCATCTTTCACCTGCCGAAATGGCTAAGAACAAAAACACAAGTGACAGCTCCTCAGATTGATGAGGTTGTGGAACAATGGGAACGTGCCTGCATTACTGGTGGGAGTGCAAGCTTGTACAGTCACTACAGAAATCAATATGGTGATTCCTCAGAACATTGAGAATTGATCTACCTCAAGAACCAGCTACACTACGCCTGGACATATATCCAAAGGACATTCCATCCTACCACAAGGCCACTTTCTGAATTATGTTCATTGTGGATTTGATCATAACATCCAGAGACTAGAAACAACCTAGATGTCCCTCAACCAAAGAATGGATAAAAATGTGATATAGTTACACAATGGAGTATTACTCAGCTGTTAAAAAAATGACATTATGAAATTTGGAGGCAAATGGGTAGAACTAGAAAAAGAATCATCTTGAATCAGATAACTGAGACCCAGAAAGACATACGTGGTTTGTACACACTTCCAAGTAGTTATTCACTGTTAAGTAAATGATAACCAAGCTACAATCTGTAGACCCAGAGAGGTTAGGCAAAAAGTAGGGCTCTAAGAAGGAATACGTGGATCTCCCAGGGGAGAGGAAATAGAATAGATATTGTAGGAGGACTAGGTGTTGGTGGTGAAAGAAATGGGAAGGGTCAGTGGGGGCATGTAGGGAGAGAGTTCCGGGAGAGATGGCTGGAATTGGAGATTTGGGCAGTTGGCGTGGAAGCAATGCAGTGGTAACATCTATGAGGACAATCCTAGTGAGGATTGGAAGTAATGGAATATAAAGGGTCTGTACTGGTCATCTCTTATAGCCAGGTGAGGCTGGGACTGGCTGCTGGCTGAGGGAGTCCAGTGGAGATCTCCAGGCAATGCAAGATGATGTTATGACAGAGGGTTGCTCTCAGCAAACTCACAGTGTGACCCCATTGTCAAGGATAACATCCACACAGCTCATTGCGTGTAGAGAGGCCCAGCTGGTGACGTCATGGAGCCTTCCTCACCAAGCTCTAGTCTCTTTGGTGTTGGAAAGTACTCTGCAGGCTACTTAAAAAAGCATGCATACCAGCCCAGTCACCAAACCTTTGACCTGCAATCTGTCCTTTCTGCAAGATTTGCTGGGCCAATGGTAGCTCAGAACTTGTGGGACTGGCCAACCAATTTCTGATTTAACTTGAGTTCTGTTCCATCAGAGGGAGCCTATGCTGGACCCTGCTTGGATGTCCTGGAACCCTGAGACTGGATAGCCTAGAGAACTAGGGTAGAACCAAACGCACTGGTCTGAAACAACAATAGCAACTTGACTTTCAGTGCTTAGACACAAGATAAATTCAAACCCATTAGCTTAAAAGAAAAGCAACAGAAAAGTCAAAGTAGCCAAAAAATTACAAGGTAAGTAGTTAATAATTAAGGGATGGCTATGTATGGCATATATAGAAAATGGAATATTACTCAGCATAAAGGGCAACAAAAGAGTGTGGGGTGAGATTCCTAGAAGGACTGTCCACTCGTGTCATAACCACAGAAAAGTTCCTAGAATATGGCAGAGCTCAATAAACTGCAGTTCTTGATCTGGAATACAGTCCACAGAGAGGGGCGACAAACAAATCCACAGGAAGTGATGATTCGATGTGTTCTGTGCAGGGAGCAGAAGAGCATGGAGTGTTCCTGGAGACACTGGCTTGTCCATCCCAGACTGAGGCAGAAGGGAGTCCAGAGGAGGGGATACGTTACAGGGTTTGCGGGATGATGAGTCAGACAAAGAAAGAACAGGTACTCCATCCTTTGAAAATAAGGTTCTGTCTCATCCAAGTTTAAGGAAACAAATAGAAAATGTTAGTAAGTGGGGAGATTTGTACCACTGGGGGGATTGTGAACTGAGGCAGGCCTGGAGAAATCAGCTATGGTGGTTCCTCGAAAAGCTAAATCTAGATCATTCACATGATCCAGCTGTACCACTCCTGGTCATGTGCCTGCAGAACATCAACACATTGTGTAGATACCAGCTCATCCACGTTGACTGTAGTACTGTTCACAGCGGCCAACATATGGACTCAGGCTATATGCCCATCAGTGATGTTAGGAAAACATGGCCCACACATGAGAGTGAAATGGTATCAATTGCAGGAAAATGCATAGAGCCATATAGATAACAGATTTAAAGGGAAATAAGCCAGACTCAGAAGGGCAACTACTGCCGATTTTCTCTCATATGTGAAATGTATATTTTATTCATCCACACACACAGTTTAGGGAAGTAGAAGGAAGAGGAAGAGGGCAAGTGGCAGGGACAAAGGAACAGGGAAAAGCGCTGGAGGTGAATGTGGTCAAAGTAGAGGTATTCCTGAATGAAAATCTCATTATGAAAGCTTTTGCTTTTCACAATGAATAAAGTCACCCAACTGTAACAACATAAACACAAGGCCATCGAGAAGGCTCAGCGGGTTAAGGCAACTGCCACCAAGTGTTCAACCTAAGTTCAATCTCAGGCCCACATGGAAAAGAGCAGAGAATGAACTCTCAAACACTCTCTAACAGCCACATGTGTTCCATGGTATCTGTGCACAGCCATTTACCAACCATCCATGGTACCCATTCACATCCATTGTGCCCATGCACAGCCATCCACTTATCATCCATGGTATCTGTGCACAGCCATTTACCAACCATCCATGGTACCCATTCACATCCATTGTGCCCATGCACAGCCATCCACTTATCATCCATGGTATCTGTGCACAGTCATCCATCCACCATCCATTGTGCTCATGCACAGTCATCCACCCACCATCCACAATATCTGTGCACAGTCATCCATCTACCATCCATGGTACCTATGCACAGCCATCCACCCACCCATCCATGGTATCCATTCACATCTATGGTACCCATGCACAGCCATTCATCCCATGCATGGTACCAGTGCACAATCATCCACCCATCATCCATGGTATCTGTGCACAGTCATCCACCCACCGTCTATGGTACCTGTGCACAGTCATCTACCCACCATCCACGGTGCCCATGCACAGTCATCTACCCACCATCCATTGTACCTGTTCACATCCATGGTACCCGTGCACAGCCATCTACCCACAATCCATGGTACCCATGCACAGCCATCCACCCACCATCCATGGTGCCCATGCGCAGTTATTCACCCATTATTCACATACATACAAATGGATAAAATAAAAGTTACTTAAAATATGAAATAAAATAAAAATCAGATAAAATTTAGATACAGGAATTTTTAAATTTAGGTTCCTTTTTACATAGGAAGATAGTGTAAGAGTGTGTATACAAGCTTTTCCTTGGAATGACTGTGGGGGTGGAGACCAAAGGAAATGTGGGGCTCCTGCAGCAAGCAAGGTCACACCAGAAAGCCCCCACAAGTTTTGAGCCACCAAGAAGAATGAAAAAAATTAAATTTATATTTGACCATTATGTAGTATTTTGGAAATGAGAAAAAAAGATTGAAAAAAATATACAAGGCCTAGTTGAAACTCTAAGATTTTGAGTCACGTGTTTTTAATGGGACAAGGAGACAGGGTAGGTGGCTCACTCAGTAAAGCGCTTGCCATACAAGCTGTGGGGAGTCAGGTTAATTCTACAGAACTCATGTGTGGAGTGGGATGTGCTCACCCCTGCTTGTGGTCTCTGTGCTGGAAGGGCACAGACAGGGGGATCCTTGAGTCCAATGGCTGACCAGCCTAGCCTACCTGGTGAGCTCCAGGCCGTGAGAGACCCTGTCTCATGAAGCAAGCTGACAACACCTCAGGAATGACACTCCAATTTGACCTCTGGCCTCCATGTATGCACATACCCACACACAGGTGAACACACACACATGTGAACGCACACACATGTGAATGCACGTACATCTGAGCATATGCAAATGGGAAGTTAAGGAATAAAGTAAATCACCCTCTGCTGCCATCACCAGGCACCTAAACTCATGTACACTCTTCCTGTTCATATACAAATAATTTTTTTTAAAGTCTAAAAGTACTGAACATGCTGGTGTGGGCTTATAGTTCTAGCACTGTGTAGGGTTTGGGGTGGAGGCTGTGGAAAAGATCACTGAATCTAGCTGCATCATGGAGCCCTACATCCCAGTGATAAATTCTGTCTCTACACCTAAGGTGGTGGCCTGGAGAGATGGCTAAGTGGTTAGGAGCACTTGTTTTCCTTGCATTAGGACAAGGTTTTTCTCCACAGTACTCACATGGAGGCTAACAGTCTGTACCTCTAGTTGATGGGGATCTGATGTCTTCTTCTGGCCTCCATGAGCACCGCAGGCATATGGCACACAAACATACAAGCAAGCAAACACCATACAGGTAATAAAGTAAAATAGAAATTTAAAAAGATTTTTAAAATGTTAGGTGGCTAGCTCTCAAGGAACAATGCTTGAAGTTGTTCTCCACACGAATGCACACGTGTGTATACACACATGCAGACATACATGCAAACACGGATGTATGCACTCATTCACTCACACATGCATGCATTCAAGCACAAAATAAATTAAAAACGTGAATACAAGTGCCTGGGTTAATTGTGGACGTGTCAATAAGTTACTGACATCTATTTGGCTACTCACTGACATTGCTTTTGCTATCTGGTAGACCCTTCCCTGTAGTGACAGGCAGAGAGAATAATTTTTGTAATTGAGGACATAAAGTCATAGAGGAAATAATTTTGTCGCTGAGGACATAAAACTATAGAGGACTCACATCGCACAGGTTTGCTCCTGTTGTACCTGACCCAGGATGCTTTACCTGTGTGTGCACACGGGAGGTCAGATGTTGACTCAGTTTTCTTTCTCAACCACTCAGCACTTTACTTGATGCAGTGTGTTCTCATGGAACCTAGTCTAGTGTGGGCTAGACCACCTTGTAAGAAAGCACCAGACCCACTTGTCCCTTCCTCCCCAGCACTGAGGTTACAGATGGATGCTACCACACCCAGTTTTTATTTGGGTGCTGGAGCTCCGAACTCATGACTTCATGGTGTGTAGCAACCACTTTCCCCGCTGACACATGACAGTTCCCTGAAATCCCTTTCTAATGTGAAAGACATGTGAAGGGTGGCCTCACTTAGGAACCCCAACTTCTTGCTTATCTTTTAAATATAACCAGGACTAATAATACTTGACCAAAGACTACCACTCAACTTCTCCTTGTGCAGGGAGTGCAGCCAAGACCCCAATTTCTAGACATAGAAAAGATATGATGCCTTCATCAATCACCCAAATTTAGACATTCCCCTCAGTTTGCTATTAGGCATAATTTCATAGGCTATGTAAATGGCAGGTAGCATGTTCCCTACCTGTGATCTTCTCCCCCATTCACCTTAGGGGATCAGTTATGCCTCACATTCCTAGACATACCCCTTTAGACAGAAGACTTGGGGACATTTCTTACTCATCTTGCTTTTTCTAATGCCAACCTTGCAAACTGTTGGTTGCATCTAAACACACTCCATTAGCATGAAGGCAAATGGGTGGTTAGAAACCCTTAGCCAGGCAAGTCACCGGGGGCAAATGATCCTGTGCTGGAGCAAACTGGAGGCCTAACGAGCAGCCCCGGAAGATCTGGAGACAGCCTGCGCTGCTCCAAGCCTTGGCAGTTGAATGTCAACGTTGGTGGGTCCCACGCCGGCAGCCTCCTACCCTCCGCTTCAACTCATGCCCGCTGACATTTTCCTTCCTTTCAAATTGGCAGCAGGAGCAGGGAAAACCTAAATTTAACCTGCAGAGAATATACCATATGACATTTGTGGGCTTTACCATGTACAGTTTAAGACTTTGAAAGCTAATTTAGCCATTCGATTCCTCTGTAAGTGACGAGGGTTGATACACCTGAACTTCTGTCATTGTTAGCGACCATGGTATCATTCTCTCTCTTGAGACTTCATTCTTTAATAACTACTACCGTAAACCCCAGAGGATAGCACTAATGAGTATTTGAAATGCCATATTCTTGGCACCATGCACTGATTTTTAATAAATGAAGAAGAAAATGACTAAATAGCACCCATCCGTCCCTTAGTGTGATAGCCGGGGGTGTGAGGAATGTATTAGGCATGAATCACTTGGTCATTTTCATGTCTTCTCTGGATCCTCAAATTCTAATTATAAGCAACTAAGTTATTCTTGGGCTACATCTTAATTAAGTCAAGTCTCTGTGATCAAGGCCCTGAAATGAGACGACATACCTGTAATACAGGTAAATAAAACAAAACAAAATTAAAAAAACTGAATCTGAAAGACAAGCTTTGATGGTTACTTTGTAAAAGTGTCTCTCTGTTTAGTCCGACTCCCTAGCTGTATTTTCCCAGAATCCGTTATCACACATATGAAACCAAGCAAGCATATTAGGTAACAACCCCTGGGGATTTCCTACCGGGGGTTCCTCTAAGCACTCATGACATAGAGCAAATAAGTTCTATTCAATCAGTGCCCCAGAGTGTTCCATTTCATTTCTTGAACCCTCTTTTGAACATCCTTAATGTTTACATCATATTCTTTGGATCTGCATATAGTGACATGGTGACCACTGTCAAGGAGGTGAGGATATCCACCCCTGGAAATGTGTATGACAAGAGCACCTGTCTGTCTTCTGTTGAGTGTGTTGTGTGTGTGTGTTGTGTGTGTTATATATTCAAGTGTGTGTGCATGACTGTGTGTGGTGTGTATATATGTACGTGTGTGTGCATGCACACACAGAAGTCAGAGGTGGACATCAGATTTCCTCCTAGATCACTCAGCCCTGCAGTAACTGAGGCAGGGTCTACTGGTGAACCTTCAGCTAACCAGTTTGGTTTGTTTGTCCAGTCATCCAATTTGCTCTGTAAAGCTGCCTTCCTCCTTTGGAGTACAGGCACTGTTGCAGGACCACCATGGACGTTGGTTTTTGTGCGGAAGTTGGGGATCTGAAACCTGGTGCTTATTCTTGTGTGAAAGTGCTTTGCACACTGAGCGTCTCCCTGACCCCTAACACATATTCTGTCAGCAAAATCCTTAAGTACAAGAAATTAAATCTAGTCTTCATGTTGTTTCCTAGGTCTCTAAACTTTTTTGTTCCATTTATAGACACTCATGTCCTTTTCTCCTTCCGCACCCCTGCCTGGAAACCACTATTTCATGTAGTTTTCCTTTGTGCATTTGAGTTTTTATTTGCAGAATTGCACATGCAGCTGAACTTACCTAGCATTCCCTCTCTTCTGCCTTTGGATTCATTTATGTGGTGACAAATGTTATAAGAGCTCTGATATTAAAGCAGAATAATGGGCTGGAGAGGTCCTCAGCAGGTTAAGAGCACTGCTTGCTCTGCCAGCAGACTTGAGTTTAGTTCCCAGAACTCATCCTGGACAACTCACAACTGCCTGTAATTCCTGCTCCAGGGGATCCAATGCCCTAGTCTGACCTCCATAGGCATGACACACTTGGAGAATAGTCTTTATCTGTCTGTCTATCTGTCTATCTATCTATCTATCTATCTATCTATCTATCTATCTATCTATCACTTATCTTATACACAAACAAAAATTTGAAAATAAAATTCTTTTATACATACTGAAGAATATCTGTATGTACCATACATATAAATATAGGTGTATTTATTTACACACATAAATACAGATATAGGTAGATACAGACTGGTCTTTTTTTGTTTTTGTTGTTTGGTTTGCTTTTTGATTTTGGGGACAGGGTTTCTTTAATAGCTCTGGCTGTTCTGGAACTTGCTCTGTAAACCAAGCTGACCTTAAACTCACAGAGATCTTCCTGTCTCTGTCTCCCTAATGCTGGGATGAAAGGGGCGTGGCACCACCACCCAGATAGACTCTATATTTTATGTTTTATTTTCACCATAGGATTCTACATAAGCAAGTTCATATAGTCGGTGTTTACTTTGCATTCCTGCTTTCTTTTTAAAGTTTTTAAAAAACTTTTTATCTATTCTTTGTTGTTTTTGCATCATGCACCCCATTCATTCCCTGGTCCCTTCATATCTGCCCTCTGTCTTTGCAATCCCTACCCCTTGCCCCAGAAATTACATAAAATTTAAGAGAAGAGAAAAAAAAAGGAAAAAAAGAGATGAAAACTCTTGTCACGGAAGCTGTAGTGTGTCACAGTACACTCTTTAGTCCATATAGCTTTACTAACAAGTGTTCATTGAAAAGAGTTATTGGTCTGGTGTGAGGTCTCTGGTTTCTGCTATGCTGTCAATATTGGACCTTCCCTGGCACTCCTCTGGATTTCCTGTTGCTTCCCCGTATTGTGGAGATTCTGCAGCCTTGGATCCGCGGGACTGG
Source organism: Microtus ochrogaster (assembly GCF_000317375.1). Lineage (NCBI taxonomy): Eukaryota > Metazoa > Chordata > Mammalia > Rodentia > Cricetidae > Microtus > Microtus ochrogaster. The sequence goes on along the minus strand of NC_022014.1, from coordinate 8,883,334 downwards.
CTCCTTCACATGCTCCATCAGATCATAGATGGGGTGGATATTGGGATGAGCCAACTCATAATCCTAATTCTAGACCTGGATGGTTGCAGGGTTGGTCACCTCACTAGCTCTCTCTCATCATCATCACCAGGGTAAGCTCTCTGGCACCATCCTGGCTACCTTACCCTGTGCAGTAAGCAGCCAGGGCCAGGGCGGGTTCTCCCACTTTCAGGCCTTCGGGGCTGGCTTACCTGCCAGAGTCAGCTCCAATGTGCTGCCCAGGCAAGATGCAGGGTCTGCTCTGGTGAGGGTCCTGACCTCAGAGCCAACTCCTGCACTTGTCATGGGTGGCAAGAGGTGGGTGGGGCATCTCTCCCTCACCCATGCCACAGTATGGCAGATGAGCTGCAAGTCCAGATCTCCCACACACATTCTCAGGGATGGTTCATGGGTACTGCTTTCCTGACTTTTTATTAAATTCATTTTTAAGTATGTACCTGTGTGTCTCTCTGAGTGTGTGCACATGAGAGCTGTGCCTGCAAAGACCACAGGAGGTCATCAGATTCTCCTGGATCTGGATTTGCAGGTGATTGTAAGCTGCCTGACATGGATGCAAGAACCAAACTGTAGTCCGTAGGAAGAGCAGTTTTCATGATTAACCTCTGATCCATCTTTTCAGCCTCTATATCATGGATTCAATGTTCAAATTTATTTATGGTATGAGAAATGATAAAATTTCCCATGTTAAAGGTTGAGTAACGTCTATAAATCTATACATGTCACATAGACATACAGATAAAGGTATGGTTATGCCACAGAGATGGTTATATAGGGACTGAAGTTGATATTGGTTAATTCCCTATCTGTGAACAACACCAAAATGGATGTGAAGTGTGTGTGTCTTTAAAGGGCAGTAATTGCACTGTGTTTGAGGGTTTGGCCAACCTACAAGCTCTTGACATTAGCTCCTTTGACCTCCATTGCCTGGAGAATCTTGACTTTGGCTACTCACTAAACAACAAACCAGTCCAATTGATGCATATGAACCCAGGAGTAAATGTGTGCTCAGTTGAAGGTGTCTGCATTCTAAAAAAAGGGTGTCTCTTTTTGAATCCTTGGAAATTCTCTCTAAATTTGTTTTGATCTTCTTACGTTGCTCTAAAAACCAACGTTGACATTACTCTTTCCTCCATAGCATTTAACATCTTTAAAGTGATAATCTGGAGGAGGGATGGGAGGATTCCCATCTGGTGGACACATGACCATGGACACGATCAAAGACTGTCAGTTCATTTAAACCTTTGATGAGCATATTGATCCTTATTCTTCAAAGGTGGCTGGTTAATGTCAATAGCATTGCCCAGTGTCAGGGCAAGCCTAGCTGGCTCATTTTCAGGTTGCAGGACAGAGTTGAGCCAGTATACAGTCTGAGGGTAAAGACAGAGTATCTGTTCTCTATGCTAATTTGTGTTTGTTGGAGAAATGAAACATCATGCTAAAGTAGGACTCTGTACGAAGAAAATAAGAATCTTTCAATCACAATAGCAGACAAGAAAGATAAGACATGGTTAATAATAGCTCATGCCTACCATATACGGTGCCAGGTCTTGGAAGAAGCCTCCCATCTGGCAGGGGGCAGGAGAAAAGCAAGTTCCATTGGAGTGAGCCCCTAGGGACTTGGACATTGGCTTTGGAGGTTCAAACAGCCCCTGCTTAATAAAAGAACCAGAGCAGGGTCTCTGGATCAATGCTCTAGCAGCAGTGTGATTCATGTCAAAGAGAAATGATTGAAGTGAGGCCCAGGCCCAGGCAGGACACTTGCTTTGAGGACAGACCTCAGCCACCAGACTTCTGGACACCTGGTGTAAAATGGGAGCCGATGTTTGAATGCATAACTGCAGACAGCTCCCAAAGCAGTAGCTACTAAGCAATAGTCCTCTACAACCAGAGAATTCTCTAATGCAACCCTCACCAACACCAACATGTATCTGTTCTGGATAGCTCAAAGATTTATGAAACCTCCAATCGAAATAAGCAAATAATCCAACGGAACCACATGGTGCTTTTGAAACTTTAAAATGCAGCAAACTCCTCCCCCAGTCACTTTATTGGCAAGATCCCCAGTTGGAACAGCTTTATTTGGGCTCAATATATCAACAATTCAAGAGAATTAATAATGTATTTATATCACATGCTAGTGGTAGCATAAAATTATCTATAAATGTTTAATAAATATTCTGTAATGCTTTTGGAACACATGTTGCAAGTGATAAATAAATAACAATGGATTTCTTATGAAATATTTATCTCTGGCACGGTTATTGTTATGTTATAACTGTCAGGGAAAGTATTACTGGCAGAGGGAATAGAGTTACTGAGGGTATAGGTATTGCTTAGCCAGCCATTCATAATGGAAAGCATTCGATAGTTAAAATGAAGTGAGGACACCAGAAAGAGGTGCTGACAAATTGCCATCATTGGGGTCACCAATCATGTTTAGTAGTCTGTGGATATAAAAGATTGGCAACCACTTAATGAACGTGTGCTCCATGAAATATCAAGTATTGGGATCTTGTAAATGAACTATGATCTTTACAGAGGAGTATTTGGATAGTGACACAGGAGTCTTGCCCAGATTTCTGTAGCTTCAGAAGGTGTTGGAGCAAAGAGGACATTACCTAGGCAGAAATATTGTTTGTAGGTTAGATGTGGAAGAACATTTTAGGTGAGTTCCAGATTTTGGATGTTACCTTTTGAAATTCAACAAGATAATTTGGTTCTTTTTGGTGTGTGTCTGTGTGTATGTGTTTGCATGTGTGTGTTTGTGTGTGTATGTTCATGTGTTGCACATATCTGTGTGCAGTTGCATGTAGAGGTCAGGGAATGAACATTGAGAGTTGTTCCTTAGACATTGTACACTTTTCTTTAAGACAGGTTTTTCTCATTGGCCTGGAACTCTAGTGATCCAGATAGGCTGACTGGTCTGTGAGCCCCAGGGTAAGGGGAAGGCAGGGTAGAGGATGGAATATGAAAAGGATAATGAACAATAACGACTCTTTGAAAAAGTCATATGGAGCTCTGCCTACTAATGTAGACGTTTCCTACAACATATGCCAATGCATGAGTAAAATCAGTTAAAATAGAATTATCCTATAATGGGGAGCATTGTCCCTGTTAGACATCATAGGCTAACAAAGGAATAGGCATGTTCCAAAGATGGCTCACTTCTTTGGAGGTTGTTATAAGTAAGTTTCCCACAAACTCCAGACATTATAAGCCATCACCATTGTTCTTGGTTACCTTGATGGTAAGAGCCAGCTCAGAAGACACCATAAAGTTGAACCCAGAGCATACAGAAATCAATCTTCTCCCTTCCTGGCTAGGACAACTCTATGCCAACCCTTTCTACACATGTATCTGTATATTTATTTTAGAAAGTTTCTACAGTGGTAGAAAGGTTTGACTATGACTTTTTCTAAAGGTCTTTAGCGTTAGTTGTTCCTCCCCCTTCCCATTCCCCATCGATTTGGCTTTTCCTGCTGCATTATTCCCTTTGATCCCAGTGCATCCAGAACACTTCACTTCCTTGGTAAGGCATTTTTCACTGGCCTGGGCCTTTTCAAGTAGGCTGGGCTGCCTGGCCATTGAGCTCCAGGGATCCTCCTATCTCTCGCTTCCAAGTGCTGGGATTTTAAACATGTATGGCCATTTCCTTTCTTTCTTTGTGTATGTGTGTGTTCTGGAAATTGATCTTGGTTCCTGATACTTGATTGCCAAAGATATTTTTTTTTATTAAATGAACATTTCCCTTGTTCTGTACTAATGCCAGAAGAGGAGAACAGTCTTCCTACAAATAGCATTGACAAACTGGATTTTCCCGTGCTAAAGAGGAAATCTTGTTCTCATCTTACAACAATACAAAAACAGACTCAATGTATTTTTAAAACATAATGTAAGAGTGGAAGCCATATTCAGAGAAAATAGAGGGTAAAGGCTTAATGATATATTTGGTAGTGATTTCTCAGCCATGATAATAAAAGGCACAGACAGCAGAAGAAAAATAGGTAAGTTGCAATTAAAATTTAACTTTCATTTTTTTTTTAACAACAACAAACTTTGTATTTATTTGTTCATCCATCCACGTATTTGCTTACTTACTTACTTGCTTTATTTATTTACAGTGGAAGACTTAATTCAGTAAGAATGATCAGAACGGTAGGGAAAAGAGTGAGATATCATGATGACTTAACCTTCCGAGAGGGAGCTTTCTGGTAAGATGTGAAACCGCAGTTTCAAGGGCCTGCTTTCCACAAGTCCTTTTCCAAGGTCAGCATTTCTTAGGTAAGCAAGGGTCTCCATTCATTCCCTTTGAGGAACTCTCAGGCCCCTGACATTAAAATCTGACTGATGCCTATTGTCAAGGCCAATGGGACACTCCTCAGCCCCTCCCTGCTCTGACCTGACCTGACGTGACCTGAGAAGCCACACCCCACCCCAGTTCACTGGCCCCTCTATTTTTTTTTTATGGCTCAGAGGTTAAGAGCACTGCCTGCTCTTCCAAAGGTCCTGAGTTCAATTCCCAACAACCACATGGTGGCTCACAACCATCTGTAATGGGGTCTGGTGCTCTCTTCTGGCCTGCAGGCATACAGAATATTGTATACGTGATAAATATTATACTCTGGTTTCTCTTCAGATCGTATAAATCTTTTGCCTTTAACTTTCATTTCTTAAAATAACACTATCAAAGATGAGGGAACAACTAGAAGAACAGGGAAGAGTAAACAGATTCAAGACATCGACCTTATAAGGGATCACAATCCAGAAAGTGCAAAGAGCTAATAAAACTCAACGACAAGAAACTGAAAATGGACAAAGAAGGTGTGTACCAGCCCAAAAGTACACAAGTAAATGATTAGTGCAACTAATCACCAGGGAACTACAAACCAAACCACAGCTCATCATTCTTACTGATGTGGTTATGAAAATAAGCAAGAAAGCAAGCAAGTGATCAGAAACAGAAACAAGCTCTGGTGGAGGTATGGAGATGTCAGAATTGTTGAGCATAGCTGAAGGAAGCAAAAAAATATATGCAAATCCTGTGCAAAACACTGCTGAAAAAAATTAAAAGACTAAATATGTAATGGCTAGGTAGCCAAAATACCACTTCTGAGCATGAACACAAAGAAATGGAAAACTGAAGTTTAGGCAGCCATTGGTGCATCAAAGCTACAGCATAATTATGCATAATAATTAAAAGGTATATTTAACTCAGATTTCCAGAATTCCATTGATAGTTGAGCTGATGAATACACCTGCATGTGCATGAGAAAGAGAGAGAGAGAGAATTATTGAATTCTATGTGCTGCAACCTCAAAGGATCTTTCAAACATTATGATAAAAGTTGTAGGCAGACACAAAATTATTCCACTCATATATGATACCCAGATCATGACAAATCCACAGAAATAACGATGGTGGTTTCCAGGCCCGAGGCACAGGACAAGGGTGCAAGCTTCACTTTGAGATGATGAGACAATTGTGGCATGAGGTGGTGAGGGCTGCACAAGTGTCAATGCGCTTAATGTCACTGAACTGCACCCTTGAAAATGCTGAAATGTCTATTTTTATGTTGTTTATTATTTCAATACAAATTTTCTAAAAATGAGAGACATAAGCATATAATGTTCAATAATGTGAACCTCCCAAGAGAGGAATCAGAATGTGAATCCTGATTAGCTCAGTAAACAGTGCCAAAGACAGAGATTAGCCTTGCAGCCTCCTTCCAAGCCCTGCTGATAGAAAGGGAGAGACGTGGTCTGAGGTGGTGTAACCACTGACTCAGGCCTATGTTCTCATTGAACGAACCCTCCCCCAGCTTCCTGCAAACTAGCCTGATGTAACTCTTTGTGTTGCTCTTTTAGTTCCCTTTCTGTGGCTGGGATAAAATTCTCTGCAGAAGCAACTTAAGAGTGAGGGGAAGCCAAGGCAACCAGGAGCTGGGAAATGGAGCCACTCAGCTCCATTTGTACAGTCCAGGATCCAGCCAGGGAAGGGTTCTTCCTAGAGTGGCAATCAAGTTATTCCTGTAAGGGAGGCCCGAAGCCCATCTCCCAGGTGACTCTAAAGTCTATCATGTTGACAGTTAACACCAACAATCAAAGTCATTAAAAGAAGACATGAAAACAGAAGGAGGGCCGATTGGGAATGGGAAGGGCCAGCGAGCAGGGAATGGGGATAACTGAAAACCAGTAGGGGGAATGAACTTGATTGAAATGTATCACACACATGTGTGCAAATGTCACAATAAACCCAATATTATATATAATAAATATATGTTAATGATAATTTAAAAAACCAAGACAGCAATTAGAGTACAGGGTACAGGTACCATGTGTCCCATGGTACTCTGTCCTTCTAACAATTTTCACAACCTGGCAATTTTACAAGGGGAAAGATTCCCACTCTGAAAAACACCAGCAGTTAATTTCCGTCCTTGTGTTATCCCAACCTCCAGCCACGCCTGGGCTTCAATCTTCAGCAGCTCCTTTGATTAAACAGAAGCAGGTTGAAAAGATGGCCCATTAATTAATGATGAATTACCCTCGACCACTACAGAGCTCCTGGTGTAAGAGTTGCATTAGCAGTAACCATCAGTTCTTCATTACCAAGGAGGAAAAGGAGGGCTAAACGCAAGACCCTCATTTTCTGCTAGATATTGTTGCTGAGCCAATTTAGCATCTCAGATCCCAAGCTCTCCTCAAATTCAGTGAAGCTTCACGGCTATTAAAACACTCAATATTCAACAGAAACACTGGAAATAAAATTGAAACTCATCTAGGTAACAAAGGCAGACAGAAAGCAGGTGCTGCACCAGCCATTAGTCGAACTTAGTCTCCCAAGAAGCCAGAGTCCCAGAGGCACACACAGCAGAGCAAGCTGTCTCTGTTAGAGGGAAAGAACCAGCTGGGGGCAGCAGAAAAAGATAAAGGTGTAAATAGCATTAGAAGCTAGAGATTTGGCTCAGTATGGGGGGTGGTAAAGCCTGGGATGCACGAAGTCCTGGGTCCAGTCTCTGGTACCTCAGGAACTGAGCACAGCGGTGTGTGCCCAGAAAAGAGAACCAAGTAGGCAGAGTAGCAGGGTCGCCTTCCATAAACTACGGCTTTGGTTAACGATGATGAACTTGATGCTGCAGCCACATCCGTTCACTTAGCAAACGCTCCTGAGTTCCTACTGTGAACCAGAACTAGTCTAGATATTTGGCAATGATACATAACATTTAAAAAGCTGATTTATGGGGGCTGGAGAGATGCCTCCGTGGTTAAGAGTATATATTGCCTTTGTAGAGGATTCAAGTTCAGCTCCCATCACTTACGTCTGGAGGCTAAGAACCACCTGTCCCTCCAGCTCTAGGGGACCTGGCTGCCATTTTTGCTGGCCTCTGCAAGTAGCTAATCAGCACAAACCCACATTCAGACTTACACATATTCACATAATTAAAAATAATAAAATTAAAGATCATTAAAATACCTTGCCTCTACTTTCTTTTTAGCTGATGAGAGACACTTTGCAACTCGTCTGCTGAAGATGCTCACGGTGTTATAAGGGTGACAGCAGGTACTGCAGAACAGCAGAAAATAGAAAGCAGAGAAGAGAGCCAGGCGTGATATAAACACCATAAGTGGGCTCTACTGTTATCTTTGGATGGCTCCGAGAAGCAAATGAAACCACGCCGGTGAAAAGCGGCACAAACCAGTATATACAAACAATTAGACTCAGTAACTGAGAGCTGTTTGGAAAAGCCTCACCCCACAGATACACATGCCCATATTAATATTTAGCTTTGGGGATTCCCAGAAGACTAATCTCTTCTGCTATTTTTCTGACTAAATACCAACTGCTATTAGGGGAATATCCTTGGTTCTTAGCCAATAGCAATTAGGAGATGACATTTTGGGAACAGATATAGGACCCCTGTCTCTTGGCTGGTTCTCTCTCTTGTCCATGTTATTGATAACAGTGCTGGGACCACAACAGCCAGAAAGCCAGTTAGAGTCTCATTGTTGTCACTGGGGGCTGACTTTCCCGTCCCCCTTCTCTAACTGATGGCTGAACAGGAAGCAGATGCACCGCTCCTTTCTTCATTCAAAGCAGACACGCGGTGGTCTGCCACCCGACACTGCAACTGAAACTGCTGAGCGTAAGGTACATGGCCCGACCGGAAGTCCTCACCGCAATCCATCAAGCTACCACTCACTTCTCTGCGCGGAGCTTGCTTCCGGATTCACTGTGTTCTCTACAGAGCTGCATATCCCTAGTCCAGCAGGGTTGGCAGTGTGCAAGGTGGTGGCTCTTACACACCCACACAAGGCTTTCTGGTAGATCTTGGGTGGCATTCCTAAAGAAAAAAGGAGATAAGGATGGTCTTTAGGTTTTGTGCTGAGCATGGATGGGAGCTGTGCTGGATACTTTTGTGTCAACTTGATGCAAGTTAAAGTCACATGAGAAGAGGGAAACCTCAATTAAGAAAATACCTCTATCAGATCGGGCTGCAGGCAAGCCTGTAGCGCATTTTCTCCTAGTGATTGATGGGAGAGGGTGCAGCCCATTGTGGGTGGTTCAATTTCTGGGCTTGGTTCTGTCAAGAGCAGGCTGAGCAAGCCACAAGAAACAAGCCAGTAAACAGTACCCCTCTGCATCAGCTCCTGCCTCCAAGTTCCTGCCCTGTGTGAATTCCTTTCCTGACTTTCTCTCCAATTAGTTTTGTAGTTGTGGTGTTTTGTTAAAGCAGTAGATGCCCTAGCAGAGTCAGAAGGGCCCTGGGTCTAGTGTTCAGAGGCTGAATGTATGTCTTTGTCTTGGTTCTGAGAAAGCATGTCTTCAGCTCAGGGCTGCCTGAAACTCCAGCTCCACAGTATCTCACATTTCTTCTAGCACGCACATACAAACACATAAACAAATATTAAAACAATTCATTAAAGAACTAAAAGGGGGAGCTTAACTGCTGAGAGATAGCTTGGCAGTTAAGAGCACTGGCTGCTCTTCCAGAGGACCTGGTTCAGTTCCCAGCACCTACATGGCATCTGTTTGTAATTGCAGTTCCAGGAAATCCAAAAACCCTCATATAGACGTACATGTAGACAGAACACCAACTGATGCTCATAAAAGAAAAGTAAAGAAATCATTTAAAATGAAATAGCCAAGGAGTAGTCCTGTGTGTGTGTGTGTCGTTTAACCCAGTACTTGGGAGGCAGAGGCAGGCAGACTTCCATGAGTTGGAGATCAGCCTGGTCTGCAGAGTGAGTTCCAGAACAACCGGGGCTACACAGAGAAACTCTGTCTCAAAAAAAAGGGGGTTCTTGACAGAACAGGAGGTCTTACAAAGAAATAATTCTTTTGAGCAAGCTAAATTTTAGGCAATACTTAGCTTTCCAAGAAGAGATGTTGAAAAGGGAGGTAGATGTGAGTCTGGTTTTATGGAGAGAATTCTGGACTTCCGATCCAAATTTTAGTTTTAGTATGTGTAGTATGTAAGGTATGATATGTCACACACATATGCACACATGTATGTACACACACATTATCATCTAAGTCAAGGTGAGAAATTCAAGGTTGAAAAGCGTAGTTGGGAGCTTAAGGCTAGAGTATTCCAACACCAAGAGGAGAAGGAGGCAGGAAGAGAAACAGGAGAGGAGGAGGACCAGGGAATGATGATGCCATCATTCTAGCTGCCATGGTGAAACAAGAGGAAAGCAAAAAGTTCTAGTCTCCTAGAAGAGAGATGGAATGCACATCAGAGTGACCAAGTAGACACAGCTGGATGGCCCTGTAGGATAAAGAATCAGGATTGGGCTTTGTCTTCAACACCATTCGCTGCCCATTGCTGTCAGTCACGTGGTTACAGAACCAGTAGAAGGGGACTAGAGATGACATCTTCCATGAGCTGTGGTTGCAAAAGGTAATTAAGAAACACAGCAACACCCGTGACAATAAACCATGTCCCCAAAGACAAGTCTGTTAGCTCACAGGGTAGAGGTGCTTCCTCCTAAGGCTGATGGCCTAGTTCTATCTCTGAGGCCACCTGGTGGAGGGGAGAGCAGATTCCTGAAAGTTGTCCTCTGACCTCCACATGCCTGCCAAGGCATGCTCAGCTCCTCAGATAATTAAGTGTAGTGAAAGCATTTTGAAATTCTATAGTTCACTGTAGGATTTTCCATTCTGCAGAAGAGCAACCCCAATTCTTTTTAGAACCTTGTGAGAGGGAGCTATTGTCCTGATTTTCCTGGTGAGGAAGTGCAGAGAGATGGGGCAGTTGTGCAGGGTCACACTGCTGAGCAGGGATTCACACCAAGAGCCCTTGGACTCCTCCGCCTACTAATTTGTGCCATGAATCTTAATGTTTGCCTTCTTTATCACTGACATCCTTCAGAAATCTTGGGAAAGGTGGGAGGTGAGAGAAAAGATTTAGAAATCTTCTTATTTATTTGTGTGTTATCTTGCACAAAGTAATTCAAAGGGGAAAGCGAAATGAGCTCAACATCATATTGTGTCTGAATTATTGACAACCATTCTTATTCTAACCAGAGAAAACATGGCAGAAATCAAGGCCCCCTCCTACTCTATCTTTTCTATTATTAAGTGAAAGCCTTGCAATTCTGGGCCTATTATTTTACACTGTAAAGTGATGAAGAATTAGAAAATTGTGAGAGAACAGGTGACAAATTGCAATCTGATGGGCCAACATGAACCCATAAAAATGTTATCAAGATGATATTAAACAGTCTATTCCTCACTTACCATACAGGCAGGAAATTGGACCTATTCTTGCTGGGCTATCTCATACTTGGATATTTTTTCATTTAGATAATGCTATTTAAAATTTAACTGGATTACTGGTAATTTGTCTTTCAGAAAGATGTTTCTGAGCACTCAGCTCAGAATATCCTTTGCTTAGTTTTCAGGGAAGGGCTTAAAACTTCCTAGGATTTCTGGAACTTTCTGCTTTGTTCTTTCACCTACTTTAAAGGTGCTTTAAACAGAGCTAAGAATAAGTGATGGTTGAGTGTTGAGTCCTAAACAGGATTTCTATATCACACTGCATCTTCCCCCCTCCAAGAATAAGCATAGGCTGAGTGTTGAGTCCTAAACAGGATTTCTGAATCACACTGCAAACCTCCCTCCCCCCAAGGCTCATGAAATATTGCAGAAGAGCGGGATGAACGTGTATAAGTGTGTGTCAATCAGAGGACTGGGGGAGTACTGGGAAACGCTGTCATCTGGACATGATGTGGCCGGCCGCTGCACTCATGAATGCGCAGCAGCTCTGGTTAAGGGCAGAAGGCCAAGGTGGTCCATGTTCTAGTGTGGACGGGTCGTGAGGACCCTTCCTTACCTGAGAAGCTACTGTCAGTTAATGGCTTCTTGCGGTGAGTGTGGTCATTTTTCTTTAGGGGTGTAGCTACTGCTAAGAGACCCATGATCCAGTAAATAAGCCACAGCTAGGGATCTACAAAAAAACCCTGACTACACTTGATGAGTTATTTATAAATTCAAAAGAAATAAAAAAAAATCGTGGTTGCACATTCTGTTCTGGGGCAGTTGAATGTGAAGTACAGTCAGGTTGATAAATATCGCCCAGGGCATGAAGTGTGGTTTTAGAACCATTGCAATATCTCTGGAACTCAGCATAGTACTTGCCACGCAGAAGGGGCTCATCTCACAATGTTGGCTGAGTGTTTTGTTTGTTTGATAAAACCTGCACTTGGCATCTTATCCAGTCCAGAATAACTGCCAAATTGTTATCTGTTCCACTGAATATTCAGCATGTGGGGGAGCACCAACTCCATGGTGCACAGGAGTAACCCAGTGCAGTCTAGCCCTGTGCCTCATCTCACAGGTCTTATGGAAGGAACGCATCTTCAAAGAGACACTCTTCTTCTGAAATGAGGATACATCTTTGTTGTGGGATATTATTTTAACTGGTCAAAAATGTGTTTATGCTGCACTTGTTTATGTAAAGATGCATTGCATTTGTTACATCTTGCCTGCCTAAGGCACCTGACTGGTCTAATAAAGAGCTGAACAACCAACAGCTAGGCTATTGGATAGAAGAATGGGTAGGCAAGGGTGGCAGATTGAGAGAATTAGCAGGAGGAGAAATCTAGACTCTGGAGAGAGGAATTAAGAGAATGAGGAAAAAGAAACGGAGGTGCCTGAGGCCAGAAACCAAGCAGCTGCCAGTCAGCCATTCATTGAGACAGCAGGAAAGTAAGACTGAGGGAAGGAAAGAAAGGTAAAAAGGCCTGAGGCAAAACATAGAGAAAGAGAAACAGATTAAAATAAGAGCTAAAATGAGGCCAAGCATTCATAACTAATAAGAAGTCTCCATGTCATGATTTGGGAGCTGGTTAGTGTTACAAAAAAAAAAAAAAAATGAAGCCTGGTCTATCTCTTTCTGACAAGAAGTAGAAGTAGAGGTCATGATATTTAGGGTGTATTTGGTTTGTGGGAGAACAATAATCGTCAATCTGATCAAAAGTTCCATGTGGGGCAAACGCAGTTTTCAAATGAAAAGCTCTGTCTTATGAGAAAAACAACATGGATTCCATCTGAGTTTGAATCTTGGGTCATGCTTACAAAGCTCAAGGTAAAAGACAGAGGAGTAAGGACAACTCTTCCTTCTGGTTGGGAAGACAACTTTGTCAGTAAGATGCCTGGCTTGCAAGCTGGAGGAGCTGAGTGTGAATCCTTTGAGTCCTGTAGAATACAGGGAGATATGGTGGTACAGCTCTCAGCAGTGTGCAGAGACATGCTCATCTCTGGAACTCAATGGTCAGCCCTTCAGTGTAAAGGTGGAGGCTAGCCTCTGGCCTGCTCATACATGTGCACACACATGCATGTATACCTGCATGCACATTAACACACAAACGTGTATATATTATACACACACAAAATTAAATTTTATATCTAAAATTATTTATTTTACATCCCTCCCACAGTTTACACTCTCTCCTTCCCTCTTAGTCCCCCCTCCTGTCCTCCCCAGTGTTCCTCCCCAATCCACTCCTTCTCTGTTTCTGTTTAAGAAGGAGTCCCCATGACTATCAGCAAACCATGCCATATCAAGTTGCAGTAAGACTAAGCACCTCCCCAAGTATTAAGGCTGGGCAAGGTGACCCAGTATGAGGAGTAGGGTCCCAAAAGCGAGTAAAAGAGCCAAAGACAGCCTTGTTCCCACTGTTAGGAGTTCCACAAGAGGACCAAGCTATACAGCTGTCACATATGCACAGAGGGCCTCAGTCAGATGCATGCAGGCTCCCTGGTTACCAGGTCAGTCTCTGTGCACTCCTAAAAGCCCAGGTTAGCTAATTTTGTTAGTGTTCTTGTGGTGTCCTTGGCCTCTCTGCCTCCTATAATCCTTTCTCCCCTTCTTATGCAGGATTCTCTGAGCTCCAGTGACCAAGAGACCTAGGATAGAATCAAACACAATTGGAGGAAAAAATGTCAATGTAATGATGCCTAACAATATTCTGCTGCACATGTAGATTGGTGCCTAGCCCAGTTGTCATCAGAGAGGCTTCATCCAACAACGGACCAAAGCCTAGCCACCTTACCTAAAGGTAAGAGAGTTTGAGGTTACTCAAAGTTGCTCGCAACAACTACACACCCTGACCTAAGATGTGGTTACTTGATGCTTTGGGCAGTAAGATGGCCCATAGAGCTATATCCTCTCCACCCTGACCAAAGGTCAGAGAATTTGGGCATACTCCTACTCTTTCTTTTGTTCTAGGAGGCTTGACCTAGGGTGTGGCTGCCTTCAGGATATTTGGTCTAGGGTAGATTCACTGCCTAAACAAAAGAATGCTTTTCTCAAGAATTAATGGCTTGAAGTCTCAAAGTACTGAAGCAAGTAACTGTTTTTTTTAAATATTTATTTATTTATTATGTATACAATATTCTGTCTGGGTGTGTGCCTGCAGGCCAGAAGAGGGCACCAGACC
>NC_022014.1:8848646-8869252 GCF_000317375.1 Microtus ochrogaster | reverse complement strand
AGCCACCATGTGGTTGCTGGGAATTGAACTCAGGACCTTTGGAAGAGCAGGCAATGCTCTTAACCTCTGAGCCATCTCTCCAGCCTCCGCAAGTAACTGTTGTAGTTAGTTGTCCTTTGTATCATGTTAAAGCAATCTTTTGCCTTCTTCTCCATTTTGTATTGGATATAAAAGTGTATGGAAAATTAAACTCAGGGTGTACTTAGTACTCAGAACTCAGAAGTCATAAGTCAGAAGAATTCAGTATTTGCTGAGTTGCCCTCTTGTTATTATCCTATGTCTCTGTGATTTTTTTTCTTATCTCTGTTCTCCCTACTTAACATTTTTTTTTAATTCTTATGCGCCTACCCTGGGCTGTACGAGCCCTCTGCAGCTAGGATCTTGGCTGTAGTCACCCCAAAGGGTGACTCATGATGCTGACAGAAACAGATGCAGACCCACAGCCAAACATTAGGTGAAATTAAACTTTTAAAAAGTGATAAGGGACTCTTGAGGTCATGCTTCTAGCAGAGAAAATAGCGACAGTTCATGGCTACTGGAGAAGAGTCTGTGGTCCCTGGTATGAGGGAGAGGTGATGGATCTGGGAAGAGTTAGGATGAGGACTATGGTAAATATATGATCGAATACACTGTATTCATGTACAAAATTCCTTCAGAATTAGTAAAAATGTTATACTAAAAAAATTGAAAAGGAAACCTTTTATTATGGATGTAATGATCTGTTCCGTCTCTTTAAGAGACAAGCCACACCCACTCCCTCCCCCATCCACTGAGGCAGGCAGATCTTCCTTCCTGCTTGTAGCCTGGGTCTCTTTCTTTTCGATCCATCTCCCTCTTGAAGAGGCAGCTTCCATCTACCCCTTTATGTCTTCTCTCTCTCTCTCTCTCTCTCTCTCTCTCTCTCTCTCTCTCTCTCTCCTCTTCTCCACTTCTCCCTTCCCCCTGAATAACTCACTAAATAAATATCCAACCTCCCTCTGCATGGTGTGCCTATCTGTCTGTCTCTTGCCTGCTGCTGTGGTCACATAGGCTGCCAGGACCAGCCGCTTTCGGAGACATGTGTTGTGGTCTTTTGCAGTATCCCTGACTGGGATAGGCTGCTCTGGGCCCCGCTGCCTGCCCCTGCTCAGAGACCTGCAGCCTGGTCTCATGGCCCGCTGCCTGCTGCAGCCACTCGGGATCCACAGCATTTTTTAATTAATTCATTACAATGGATAAATGCTCTTTTTACATTTTTTAGAGATTACAAATACATCTTTTCTCCCCTCCCTGTCCTCCCTCCAAACCCTTCCATATACTTCTCCTTTTTCTCTTTCAAATTCATGGCTTCTTTTTTACATTAATTTTTGTTACATACACATATGTGTCTGTTTATACACGTATATTCCTAAATATAACCTGTTAAGTCTGTATAATGTTACTTATTTCTATGTTTTCAGGGCTGACCATTTGGTAGTGGATAACCAATTGGTTGTACCCTTCCCTGGGAAAGACTGTCTCTCTGGTTCTCAGCATTCCTTAATTGTCAGTAGTTCTTTGTGTAGGGCTTGGGGCTTCTGGGCTCTCCTCATCCACTTCAGCGTGGTATTGTTGGTGCCCTTGTTCACCTCATGTTTACACTGTTGAGGAAATATTACAAGTGTAACTTCTGACCTTCCTGGGAAATACAATCTCACAGCAATCTCCCTGATCCTCCATATCTTGGATCTTTCCTCCTCCTCTTCTGCAGTGTTCCCTGAGCCTTAGATGTGAGAGTGAGTTTATAGATGTAGCCACTGGGACTACACTCCACAACTCTGCATATTGAACGGTTATCATTTTCTGTAATGGTCTCCATCTGTTGTGAAGAGAAGTTTCCTTGACGAGGGGTGAGAGCTGCACTTATCTGTGTTTATAAAGACAAATATTTAGAATGTAGTTAGGGATTATGCTAGAAACCCCTTCTTTTATCAAAACGTATTTGCTGTGTGCCATGTTCTTTACCTCCTGCTGAAGCTGCAGTGAGAACCAGAGAAATACCAGACCCCTTGAGACACAACGTGATCCTGTCATGCAAAGCAGACTGCAAAAGCCACAGGGACAAGGCAGGTTGTGGAGCACTTCAAGTGAAACAGGTCTGGCGATGAGTCATACCTGAGAGCTCAGCTTAAAGGATGCAGCTGAGAAGATTGGCATTTACAAAGAGCAGAGAAGAAACAAGTTGCACACTTGAGGCATCATTGGGAAAGAGGGAAACCAAACATAAAACTATGGAAAAGTCAGGAGAGGCAGGGAAACTTTGAGGAACTCTAAAAGCAAAGTGACAAAAGACAGAAAACAGGATGTAAAATAAATAAATAGATATATTACAGGGTGGGTACTCAGGGGTTAAGGAAGAAACAAAATGCTTAAGGTGTTCTTAAAGAGGAGATTAGAAACAGAGCCCATCCCAATGCAAACAGAATTGATGTAAGAGGTTAAGTCCACTAGAGAGAGAACACTTCACCTGAAAAACAGAACAGTAAGGATTGGAAAGCAAGTATTGGGGCAAGATACATCATAAAATACAAGGATCATTTAATACTGACAAACAATACAATCTACAATAAAAAATAAGAGCCAAGATTAATTATGCGCCAAACAATACATCTTTGATACATAAACCACCCAATAGATAGCTTAAAGCACACAGGGCCTGTGAGATGCTTAATGGGTAAACACGCACGCCATCTGCCAATGCAAGCCTGGAGATGAGTTTGTTTCCTAGTAGCCATGTAAAGGGAGAAGGACATAGTCCACTCTGGAAGACTGCTCTCAGACCTCTGCATGCATGCTGAGGTTTGTGTGCCCATACACATCATGTACCACACATAGAAATATGTTTCTCAGGGATCCTAGAATTTGCTTAGTTCATGTTCTTATTTATTTTTATTTCTGTAACTGAGGTGATGCTGTGGCAACCCTGAGATCTAGAGGCGTGTGAGTAGAGGGGTTTTTTTTGGGGGGGGGGAATGAAGGTTTCAGTTTATAGTTGATGTATCTCAAAATTCTAAAGAGTGTGTCTAAAACTCATAGACCTTGAAAGGCAAAATCACTGTGGTACCTATTGTGATGAAAATAAAAGGCCCTGGTGGGCGAAGAGGGCGTGGTTAGTTATTCAACCCCTAGTATATGCAAAGGGCTCAGCTCTGCCTTTCACAAAATGACTTACTGCATGTAATACACACAGCAACTGTTAATATTAGCCATTGTTAATTGAACGCCTAACAAGTTGAGTCACAGAATTTATGAGATAAACAAGACACAGGGAGTCCCTTGAAAGCTATTGCTGTAGGAACTATTAATGTCATTTATCAGGAGAGGAGGTAGAGACGAGGAGGGACGGGCTTGTTTAGTGTCTCACAACTGTTAATATTACTGCTGGATATCAAAATCACATACGTGTGAATTCAAAACCACTGGGACCTCTTTCTTTTCTTTCTTTCTTTCTTTCTTTCTTTCTTTCTTTCTTTCTTTCTCTCTTTCCTTGTCTCTCTTTTATTTCCTTTCTCCCTCCCACCTCCCCACCTCATGTGTGTGTATGTGTGTGTGTGTGTGTGTGTGTGTGTGTGTGTGTAACAGAAGTTGATTCAAAGGCCTCCTATGTGCCAAGAAAATGCTCTGTCATTGAGTTATATCCGTAACCCTCTAGATCCACTTTTTATTTTGAGACAGGGATTTACTAAATCACCCAGGCTGGCCTTGAACTTGTAGGGTAACTTGAAACATGCAATCCTTCTGCCTCAACTTCCTGCATATCTGGAGTAATAGACTTACGCCACAAAGCCTGGCTTTCTTTGTGAGTGTGTTTACATGTATGTTTGGTTTCAGTGGTATGTGTGCGCGCATGCCCGTAGAGGAAAGAAGTCAATGTTGAGTGAATCCCATCCTCACTTTACAACCTTGTGTTGGAATTTCAGGAATGCACTACTCTGCTTGGCTTTTTTTTTTTTTTTTTTTTTAATGTGGATTCTGGGAATCAAATTTTACCAGTTGACCCATTTCCAAGTCCAGGGTTAGTTTTCTTAACACTCCATCTTATTCCCATCAACCCTGGCTTCTGAAAGTAGGCACTGAGAATACTGCTCATGGTACAGAGAAGCACCAAAGGCAGCTAACCCGGATCCTTCTCAGCAGTCTGCTTTTAGTTTTCACTTTCTGACAGGGTTTCTAGTCCAGGCTGGCTTTGAACTTTCTGTGCAGTTGAGGATGGCTATGATACTCATTCCTTTCCCTCCCCAGCAGCGTGATATCAGGAACACACCAGCCTATCTGCTTATTCAGGTCTGGAGCCCGAGCCCTGGACTTCCCTCATTCTAAACTATGCTCTATCAACTGAGCCACAGCCTCAGTCCTGAGCTTGCAATTTTTTAATGATTTTTCATAAACACTGATTACATTATCACACATCAAGTTGCACTTCTAAAAAAGCACATGAAGCTAGACTTTGTGATCTTGATAAATCTGTTGGCAACTGGATTCCCAGACCCATCTTTTTCAGTCTCCTTTGTCATGTGCGAATGGTGAGCTAATGAGAGCAGAAAGACTGGACCACATTGACATCCCGGGGCTTGTTCAAGGACCCCATGTCTTTAGATGAGCAACGGACAGAAAACAGTAGTGTTTCTCTTTTCTCCTGGTTCCCAGGCAACTGAGTTCTACACAAAGCATATCCCTGCATTATTTCCTCATGGAAAAAAGGGTAGTGCTTCTGGAGCCTGAAGACCAGAGGTTTTTGGGAAATGGGGCTTACAGGTAACTTAATCTCTTCATGCAAATGCTAATATTTACACTGTCATGCTAACATCATGCTTTTCTCTTTCTCTGAGACAAGAGCCTGAAGGCACAAATCTTTCAAACAGATGTTCCTTCAAGGAGAAAGAGGCCTGTCACAGTATTCTTTTGAGACGGTGTTTCCTGTAACCCAAGTTCACCTCACATTTACTATGTAGCCAACAGTGATCTTGAATTTCTGATCTTCCTGCGTCCAGTCCTCGAGTGCTGGGTTTATAGTATGCAAGGCTTCATGTGGTATATGTGCTGCTACGAATGGATCCCAGGGTTTTATGCATGTAAGGCAAACACTCTACTAACTGCCCCCCCGCCCAGCTTTTTTTTTTTATTGAGGAAACTATACGTACCTTCTATTCTGACCTTCTGAGTCCAAAACTCATCATACTGTTTATCGAGACATCTTGAGAAAATCAGTTATCCGGATCCACAAAGCTCTCCATTGAAATGTGGGGAATGTCCTCCTACTTCCTGAGAGGATTGTCTAGGAAGCCTGCTGAGGCCATCTACTTCCTGACACATGTGGAACCTGTCTTAGTTGTTTCTGTCGAAGCATATTTAAGGCTGTTACATGCAGAAGCAGATCCACTCTTTGGAGAAGTGCCAGTGTTGTTGATACAACACACACTCTGTTTGCAAACACTCTAGTTCCTACAGCGCCTTGCAGCCACTGTGACATGTGCACCATGGTGGTAGTGTACAACAGAACAATAGCCTGGGTATAAATCCTGGCATTGCCACAATCTCTTTACCTTCCTAGCACCACAATATCGTCTTTCTCTGGTCTTGGTAATTACCCCACAGGGTTCTTGCATTCTTCTGAGAGTTGATACACAAATAATACTTAGTGTCTGGCAAGCCCAATATGCTTGTAGAATCTCAATGATTATGATTCATGGACTTTTGATTGTCCTGCCATGGGATAAACTACAGAATGTGTGTTACATTATTCTCACTTGAAGGGAGAAGAAATCGAGTCAGGGAACAATCAACAAGCTTGGTCAGAAACAAAGAGCCGGTGTGCAGCTAGGTCATGTCATCTCTGCAGCTTCCACAGTGCCAAAGCAATGATATGACCCAGGAAATGTCCCAGCCGCTCAAGCTGCAGCCAGGTCTTATATCAAAGGCAGCTTTTCCACATAGCTCCCCCACCCAGGCCCCCACACTGCTTCTGCGGCAGATCATGCTGTGGGCTATGCATCTTCTACACGCTCTACTCTTGAAGAAACACTCCCAATTACTGGGCCTGTGTTCTCCGTGATTGCAATGTGTCATGACATTTCCAAGATGTAAGTTTCTTCGAAAAACGCATTAGCACCAGGCGAGTGGAGCGGCTCATTTTTCAAACTTGGAAACTGTCGTTGGCGCAGCTCGGTGCTTGTGAAGCCTGAACACGCTGTTTAGTGAGCTCTGTCAGGCGACCAGAGTTTGCCCCCATGGGCACGGTCAGCTGCTCTCGCTTGGCTGAGAACATGTAAATGTGTCTGTGCTCCCATCCACCGGCTGGCTCTGTCCTGCATGTAAAATTTACACTAGGTACTTAGGCACTGTCAAACTTCTCTATATGTCCAGCCCTCACCTACAGCTCTCTGTCTCCTTTAGTCTGGAGCTATCCAACAACCCGCTGGCACACTCACTCTGCCTTGTTTTGACCACGGCTGTTTAAGTGTCAAAGCCCTTCCCATTTACCACCTGTGACAGATAGTCCTCACCTGTACCTGAAACAAAGAGCTGATTTCTACAGCAGGGAACTCCTGAAAGGCCATTCTTGGGAAACAACGCAGCCAGATTGAGTGCAGCGCTGGCCTCATGCTGACAAAACTCTTTTCTTAGAGAACATTCTCCTGCCGGGTCAAGTCCTGGACTGAGGTTTCCTGTTGGTTAACTCTTTTTTCTTTCTTTTTTTTTTTTTTTTTTTTTTTTTTTTTTTTTTTGTAGGCAAGGTGCTCCTAAAAACAACGTTTATTCTAGAAACGTTTCAACCAAAAGGCCCCAGATTTCTGGAATATGTAGAAGGCATGACAAAAGGCCGCTAATAGACCAATGAACGCAGATCAACAAGGGACAGGCAAGATAACCATTTGTCATCAGGGAAATGGCCTGAAGGGGCCTCCTGTGGGTCCCTATAAGGGGAAGGCTATTAGTTTGTTTTTGGCTGCTTAGCCCTGAAATAAGCACACAGAAACCTGATGTGGAAATTGATGTATGCTATGAATATGCTTTATTGCTATTAGTTAATAAAAAAGCTGCTTTCGGCCAATGTTTACTTAACAGAATAAAGCCAGGCTAAAAGAGATACATATAGAGAGTAGGTGGAGTCAGGAAGAAGCCATGTAGCCGCCGCCAGAGACAGATGCACTGAAACTTTGCTGGTAGGCCACAACCTCATGGTGATGCATAGATTAATGGAGATGGGTTAGTTTAGGATATAAGATCAAGATAAAAATATGCTTAAGCTATTGGCGAAACAGTATTGCAAATAAAATGCTTTCTGTGTTGGTTAACTCTTGATCGCCTGTCTCACTCAGCGGCAAGGAAAGCTGGATAGCACCAGAAACTGTATGTGGTTCCTACAGCTCCTGTTATGTTTCATAGGTTCGGAAGGTAAAACATGGTGCTAGCATTGCCACACTCCCTCTGAAGACACCAAGGAAGAGACTTACCAGACTTTCCTCTAAGTAAGTTTCTGAAAATCTCAGGCTTCCATTTGCCAGTGCATGGTTGGTCATTCTCTGTGTTTCTTCATGTCACCTGCCCTCCATGAGTGTGTCTCTCAATAATTTTCTCCATTTCATGGAGACACCAGTGATACTGAATTAGAGGCCACCATGGTGACATTTTCATAGCTTGACTGTATCTGGGAATATCTTTCGCAAGCAAGATCATATTCAGAAGAATATGGTTACTTTGACCCACCTTTCAGAAGTGAAATAATTTAACTCATAGCCCTGATATTTCAGTTAACCTGATAGGCAGTCTATGATGTCTATGAAGACTGACTCAGAAATGAATCCTGCCTATGTACAAAGGGGTATAGATGCAGCAGCATCTGAACACATTTGTGCATATACATTATGACATCCTCCTAAGTCCCCGGCACTCCCCCACTAGTTGCTTCCTGACCCATTCTCATGAAAAAATATAGTTCTCAACTATTTTTGTAACAAGGGAATCCATAAGAGAAAATTTGCAACTTTTAAGCAAACACATGCCCTCCCAGAATCCATGCCAGCAACTGACATGCTGGATGTCACAACTCATGACCCATCTCTTCCTCAGGTCTGGGGAAACAGGCAGAGAGAGGATAAGGTTTTGGGATGGAAGCAGACCTGGGTGAGAAATCCCTGCTGGGTCCTGTGGTGTCACTGTTGAGTCCCCTGATGATTTACAGCAGTCGCTTTCAGACCTTCCATGTCTTTGGACTGTAAGAATTAGCCAGTCTAAGGAGCTCACTCAACTACTCAAGAAAATTCTGCATACTTCCCTGTCCTCTCTCATTCTGGCTTCAAGTCCTACCTCCTATGAATCTAGTGCTAAAAGAAGACGGGGGCAGCCACAATTCTCTGCATCATCCATGAAAAACCACCTTTGATATTCATTCCTTGGTAATATGGACATTCCTATGTGCTGTGCCTTGGTTGGGCCAAGCACAGCATTAAGCTTCTCTAAGATAAAATCTAGGATATCTACCTAGTTCTGGCAAAGACATACTGCACCAGTCAATCCTTGGAAAGGTAAATTTTCCAGCATCCATGGTCTAAGAACACAGGACCACATCCATCTGGGAGCTTACAGAGTGAATGGGTCAGAAAAAAAAAGAAAGAAAAGAAAAGAAAAGAAGAAAGGAAAAGAATCTCACCCCATTTGGTCACAGATTTGTTGGGAGTGGGGATTAAGAGCTAGTAGGCTATGTGTAGAGGGGCCAATTCTAAATGTAGGTTAGTAAGAACAAGATGAGGAGAGGTAAACAGAGACCCTGAGTTCAATGCCCAGCACTGCAGAAACTGAACATAGTGGCACAGGCCTGTAATCCAGTATTAGAGGTGGATGTAGGAGGAGCAAGAGTTCAAAGCCATCCTTCAACACTAGTGAGTTTGAGCTCAACCTGGGCTAGTGACCCTGTATCAAATCTGGTGACTGATTGAATGATGAATGAATGAATGAGTAAATGAATGAATGAATGAAGAGGGACATCCCTGTCTGCTCATGTATAAGGTCTGAAGAAAGGGGAAAACCAGGGAAAAAGCTTTCAAGTTTCCTCTGGCAATATGCAAGTTCACATAGGCGCCTGTTTGAGGTATTCCTATAGATCTTATGTTTAACATTAGTAATTAGTAAATGATTTTAAATTGTATATCCATCAAATTAATAAAGCCTACAGTATTTAGGGCATTTAGTTTGTTAAAATCACTGACATATGTGTCTATTAAAAATGACAGGTGATTAGGACATCCAAAGTTTGTTGAAATCTTCTAGCTAACAAGGTAGAATTAAAATTTACATCTTGTTCCAACATGATGAAGATAATTAAAAAGTGATAAAAACCCTTTGATTAACCCTCATCTCCTCTTGCATAGCATTTTATTATGCAAATGAAACCTTCAACACTGTAAACTTAACACCAGCTAAGAATATGAATGCATTCTGTGAATGCATTCTCATTTACCAGGTACAAAGATATACGTGTGTGCATAAAATATCCAGTGGAAGTGGAACCCAGGAGTATGTGTCACATGGAACAAAGTGACGGCACCGCTGCGCCAGGCTTGTCTCCCATGCCTTCTCTCTCTCTCTCTCTCTCTCTCTCTCTCTCTCTCTCTCTCTCTCTCTCTCAGTTTTATGAGACAGGGCTTCTCTGTGTTTGATTCCCAGTCCTGTATAAACTGAACATGTTGACACATGTCTATAATTCTAGTACCTGGTAGTAGAGACGGGAATAAGGAGTTTAAGCTCATCCTTGGATACATAGTGGGTTTGAGGCCATCCTGGCCTAGAGACGCTGTATCTAAAACCAAGTGAGTGACTAGTGTCCTGCTTAATGAATGAATAAAGCAAAAAATGAGGACTTTTTAGTCGGTCCATGTCTAAGATCGGAGGAAAAATGAAAAGACCAGGAAAGAGACTTCTTTTTTTTTTTTTTTTTTTTTTACCAAGGACTTACTCTGTCCATATGCAGTTTCTCTACTCCCATCCCCATGGTCTAAGGGAAAAAGGGGACAGTAGGGTTATGAGCAGAGGTGCTGAGCTCATTTCTTTAATTCCCTCCTGTGATGATGGCGGTATCGATTGACAGGAAAACAACAGAAGGCACCTTTAGAAGTAGGAGTCTGAGCTCTTGTCATCCCTTGTCCTCCATCTTTACTTTGGTGGAAGAACTAGCCTTTAGTTACACAATGAGAAGCAACCAAGATTAACAAGAGAAATCTACACTTTAGAGATAGCTCAGATTTAGAGTCTACATGGGTTGCCTGGACACCTGAAATGAACATTTAAAGACTCGGCCCCTCAAGGGCAGAAGAGAGACCAAAAGCTACAAAGAAGTTTTGGAAAGAGCTTTCCAATGGCAGGCCCTGTGAAAACAGAGTGGAGTGGGCTGGCCAACTGTTAGCCAAGGAATACTGGCAGCTTCCCACCTCCCCAGGTAGAGGGGGCAAGTGAAGGCTCCTACAGTCTCAGAAGGGGTTCTGCCACCACCTCGATTTTCGATACTTCCTTGAGAGAGTTAAATACTTTTTAAGCTACCCAGTTTACAGTAATTCTTTGTCCCAGCTTCAGGGAATAAAAGTCTTTTTGGTATTAAGAAATGGGAAGAATGTTGTGGGGAAGAGGAGAAGGGGAGAAGGGGAGAAGGCTTGCATCCTCTCCCAGCCTTGGTTCCTGAGCAGCTGCAGGCAAACGTGGCTCTGATAATGGTCTATGTTGTCTCTACATTCTCATCTTGGAAACGGAAGCTGTCATGGTACTCATCCGACAGAACAGTTGGGAGGATTAACTAGCCCCATCTACAAAGAGCTAAGGACAGCATCTGGCATAACTGGTACTGTACGAGTGCTAGCATTTATTTCTGTTGCTGATGTTGATATTTTTGTTATTATGATTTGCCAGAATGTACATGCTTTCCTGATTATTACGGGGCCTATTTGAATAATTTCATTTGCATAATTTTATAGGGAATAAAAGGACTAGAAGGCCATTCTCCAAAATATCATAAAGAGTAATTTCTGAGCAATGGGTTTACCATAGGGTTTTATTTGCTTCTGTTTGCTTCTAGTTTCTAAATTTTGGGCAATGAGTATATATTATGGTGGGAGTAAAAACATGGAAGTTTTGTTTTTCTCTTTGGTTTTTAAGACAGTGTTGTTTTCACTCTTAATAAAAACTAAGAAGCCCAAAGCTATGCTTTTTCAGTTCCAATGAGTTGATTGAGAAAATTGTGTATAATATTCTTGATGAAGCTTTAAGATTTGTGAGAAGTTTTAATGCGCAGCTAAGGAAAGAGATGGGATTGGTGATGTGTATAGAACTAATCCGCCCATATGTCTGCACTTCTGGGATGTGTAGTGTCTGTGTGCAAGCACTCTTGCTGTTTTTGTTACTACAAGTTGCCAGAATGGTCCTGCCTCCCTGGTTATTACAAGGCCTAATGGAATAGTTTTATTTGTATATGTTTTAAAGGTGGCCAAAGGGCTAGAAATCCATTCTCCATGATGAGATCAAGTGGTCAACATCAGGTGTCCTCAATGGTTTCATCTTAATTCTTGAGTTAGGGTCTCTCACTGGACCTGGAGTGCGCAGGCTAGCTAACATGTTAGCTGCAGAGATCCGCTTGTCTCTGCTCACCAGGCTGTGCTCAAACAAGCGCCACTGTGCCTGAAGTTCTTTATGAATGTACAGATCAGACTCAAGTTGTCTTGTTTATATAACAAGTTCTTTACTGATTAAACCATCCCCCAGCTTTGTACCTGAAAATCAAAGGGTTTCAAGTCGATCACAGTTCAGTTTTGATATCCTCACACATTGTTTCGAATCTTCTCCTCCCTAGGGAAATCATTTCTGAGAATAAAAATGCATGTTGTAGTTACAGAGTGTTACCCTTGACATGACTGGCACTGGGGGCAGCATCACTCTTTGTGGTGGGGGATGTCCCATGCAGTCTAGAGTGTCTAGGAGCATGCTGACGTCTGCCCACTAGAGGTCAACAGTACCTCTCCTGCAATTGTGACAATCAAACATATCTGCAGATACTGTCCACTGTTGCCTGGGGTGAGGATAAACAAATTGATGGACTTTCAGCTGCAAAGTGCTGCATAGATCAAAATTCAATGTTACTTGAAGAGTCTGTCATGAAAGTCCTGACTGAGATTCTCAACCGTCTTCTTCATAAAAGGTGCTGTCTGAATGGACCCATATGAGTTGTGGGTTCAGAATGGCTGGATTGCTCATTACACCAAGCTTTCTCTGGCCACATGACCTGGGATTAACCTTGGGAAAGACACTTAACTCCTCCAACTCAGTTACCTCATATGAAGTATCAACAACTTCTACTAAATTTCATGCAAGTAAGAGACAGTATTTAGGCCTGGGACGCAGCTCAGTTGACAGAGTGCTTGTTTACCATGCACAAGATCCAGGGTTTGACCCTGGGACCACAGAAACTGGCTGTAATCATACACTATTGTAACCCCAGCACTGGGCAGGGAGGTTGAAGACTGCAGAATCAGAAGTTCAAAGTAATTCTCAGCTGCATAGAAAGTTGGCGGCCAGGTTGGGTTATGTGAGACCTTGTTAGAGAGGGAGAAAAAGGGAGAGAGGAAGAGAAAGAGAGAGAGAAAGAGAGGGGGGAAGTGAAGGGAGGGAAAAGGGAAGAGAGGGAAGAAGAGAGGGAGGGAGGAAACGTGATTCTTTTTCTAAAGGGGTTAGTATATGTCCTCCAGTTAATGATGCTACCCACATAGCTGATCCTTCACCAAAAGGTTGTCCATCAATCAGGAGCCTGCTTCTTTTATCAAGCGTACTTTGTCCTCACTCCAAAACTTCCAGTAAAAGATGAAACAAAACTAGAAAGTAACTTGACATAAATATGACAGTTTATTTATTCTTCACACTGAGGAAAGTTTCAACAGACGCCCTTATCACAGAGCCTCAGCTGCAAGGCTGCAAGGAGGAAGAATTGCAGCGACCAGAGTCTGAGGAGGGCTCACTGCGCTGTAGCTATACTGCTTCCTCCTGCCAGCTGCAGGCGGGTTCAGTGCGTTTCCATCAGTGCTTGGAGATCTGGAGATGCTGGAGCACAGCCAAGTTAGGAAGACAGGCTGAGAGAGAGTGTGTGTTAAGTCTAACACACAGCTAACATACAGGGAATTTTGTCAATGATAGTCGTGGAGGAAGCTGCCCCCTTTGGCCCTTGAGGCTCATGGGAGACCAGTGAGGCCTTAAATATTCATGGTGGTGATTTTCCTTTAATGTATTTTTGAAGAATTTTGGGGTGGCTGAAGGAATTTCTCTGTTTGTCTAATTTCTTTCAGAGTAGAGCAAATTAATACCTTTCACAAAATAAATGATCTGAAAATGGGTTGCATTGGATTTAAATTCCGGTTCAGTAGGTCATTGACCAGGTTAGTGGGCAAATGACAGCCTCTGTGTCCCCCTTTTCACAGTTGAACAATGGGGATGGAGGCTGAGCATGCTATGCTCAAAATGATTTGGATCAAGTCATTTCATTCATGTTTCAGAAATGTCCATATTTTGAAACTTTACCAGTTGAATGTCCTTTTTCCCCAAATATGATACACTTCCAAGTAAGTATACAACTTTTTGAATGCCATGTTGAAGTATGGGATTTTGCAGCATTTTGAATTTTTGCTTGGAGACTGAACCTGTATAAGTGTAACTGACTGACCAAAACAATATTTGCTATAATATTATTGTACGAAGAATATTGTCCTAGGTATATAAACAACATAAAACAATACAAATACTGTCCCTAATATTATGGAATCTATATTTAGTGATTGGGCCAGCATTAGGCCAGCTGCTAATTTCTGCAGTATAGATTTTCCCCTTGGGGTTATCATTGAGTTAATTCTGCAACATAGCATGTAGAAACAACATGAGGCAATATGTAGGGTGAGCTGTCATGAGCGGATGCTCATCCATCACCACTGATAACTAAAAACTTCATGACGCACCAGCAGGACTCACCAAGATGATAATAATTGGCTGGTGTTTCAGACGCCTCACAGGGCACTGCTTAGGGTTTGAGTGTGACTCCAGCTCTGGACCTCTAACCATCTTCAGTGACTTCAGTGTTCCCTGCTCCCTGTGCCTCCCAGCAGCAACCTTCACTCCATCCTTTCTCTTTGTCCTCCATCACACCATTCTGTGATCCCCCTTTTGCTGTAGTTGCTGTAGGTACAGAATTCTAGACAGCTTTCCCAATGTGTGGTACAGAATTGACCAGTATGACTACATGCACAGCGATGGGACCATGAAGAAATTGCAATCAACAGATCTGGAGCAGAGCTCACGGCGTGCCTTGGTTTACATATGCAGCCCTTTGGAGCAGAACATGCTACCTCAACTTTCTGCTTCTAATCTCTGACTTCCTGGTTCATGTTCACACTTTAACAGGCTTATGCAGACAGACGAATTTAGACTTTTTCTTGCTCTTTCCTTTAACTACTGGTGAGGAAGCCCATTGGGATGTGAGGTCCAAGAGATAAAATTTGCACTGATATTGTATAAGTCAGGGTAATCTACAGGAACAAAACTAGAATAATGAAAATATTTTAAAATGTTATTACTAGATTAACTTATATTATATGGTTTATGTAGTTCAACAGTGACTATCTTCTTACTAGAGAGGTCAAGGACCCAAAGCAGCCTAGTTCATGATGGCAGATGTCTCAGCAATCCCAATAAGGTGCTGCAGACCCAGAAGAGTCCTGGAGAACCACTGACCTTTAGTCCACATCAGAAGCCTAAGGAAGTTGGATGCTGATATCACTCAAGACATGCAGGACAGTGGCTGTAGCTGCGAGAGTGCAGGCAGCCATCTCATCAGTGGCCTAGATAAACCCACTTTCAAGACAGGAAGGCAATTGTGAAAAGAGAAAGCCTTTTCCCCTTCATCTGAGAAGCCATGAGAAAACGTCTCCCACATTTAGGGGTTTCTCACTCCACAGAACCTGATTAAGAAAATACCGTTACAGGTACGCTCAGTAGCTTATCTTTTGGTTGATTCCAGACCCAGTCAAGCTGACAGCTCTTTGCTATCACAGGTAGGAAAAGTGGAAGCACCTAGCAGTAAAATGATAGCATTGGGTTGTGTAAGAAAACTGGACATTTTTCACGGCCTCTGCTTCAGTCCTTGCCATGAGGTCATGCCTTGATTTACCTTTAAAAGGAACTGTAATCTATATGACAAAATAAAATGTTTTCCTCCCAAGTTTCCTTATGCCATGGTGTTTGTCACAGCAACCCAAGAGTCACTGAAATGCCCTGCAAACTCAATGTTCAGGTTTTCAATTATCTTTTACCAGCTGAGGGAATGCCTAGAGCAGGAGGACTGTATTAAGGACTAGTGCTTACAGAAGTTGCATTCATGGGACACTGACTACATACCTGATATTTATTATATTTGCCATATGATTTAACATTATTTTAAATGAATATGTACATGTGTGTACATATTCATATATATGCATGTGTGTGTGTGTGTGTGTGTGTGTGTGTGTGTGTGTAGCACATGTGTGACCTTAGAGTTCAGAAGAAGGTGCTGGATTCCCCCGGAGCAGAAGTGACAAGTGGTTGTGAGCCGTCTGATGTAGGTGCTGCGAACAAAAACGATGTCTCTGCACCAGGGCAGTAGTCCTGGTGTTATCCTTGGTGTCATCTCCATTTAATAGCAAGAAGGAGACCATATCACGGGTTCTGAGACTAAGGTGAAGAGGACTCAGTTCTTGAAGCACTGGGGAGAAGACAGCCAGGGGAACAGAGCAAGGCGAGATGGACATTATCAAAAAATGAAAGTCCCTGGAGGGATAAAGGTAAGAACAACAGGGAAATTTAAAGAATACTAATTTGTCTTGTGGATCAGGGAAGGAAACCCCCAGGAGGAGGAGGGCTGGTTGTATTCTTTTGCTTTCTCCCTTCTGATCTCAGGCTCTGTGTGTTATTGAGTCAATCCCAGCCCTTGAGTTTGCTTGTACATGAAGAAGCCAAAGTAGGCACCCATGCAAAGAAAGCATATTAGATTCTTAAGGTGCGTTGATAGAAGAATTTTTGAGCTCTAATCCCAGCACTCGGGAGGCAGAGGCAGGCAGATCTCTGTGAATTTGAGGCCAGCCTAGTCTACAAGAGCTAGTTCTAGGACAGGCTCCAAAGCTACAGAGAAACCCTAAACACTACCTGGAAAACCAAGAGGGGAAAAGAGAGCGTGGGGGGGGAGGAGAGGGGGAAGGGGAGAGAGAAGAAGAGGGAAAGGGAGAGGGAGAGAGAGAGAGAGAGAGAGAGAGAGAGAGAGAGCGCCTTAGAAAGGAAGCCAAGTCTGCTGGATTTTTAATATGCAATGGACACAAGGCAAGGAGTAGTATTCTCAAGGTCAACTTGCAAGGAAATATGAAACTTTGTCTCTTGCCTACGAGTGGTTGCCTTTTCTCTGTCTGTCTGTCTGTCTTTCTGTCTGTCTGTCTCTCTCTCTCTTGTGTTTGTGAGTTGCCAGAGTAGGGTGCTGGAAATGAACCCAACTTCTCTGGAAGAGTGACAAGTGATTTAACTCTGCACCACCTATCAATCCCAGCATAACACAGTTTTGGCTATTGTAGACCGTCATGTGAATTGAGCCCCAGAGGGGATATATACTTTTGCCCCTTTTGTTCAACACAATATCTAAATTTTATTTTGATATGCAGTCATCTGTGTCACTGTATATATATATATATATATATTTATATATATAATATATATGCATATATACTGTATATATACATACATATATAGTGTATACACACATATATCGTGCTACATATATACACACTTAAATATGCATGTATGTGTCTATTGGATTTTCTAGTCTTCCAGTCTTCATGGTTAATCTGCCCCCTTTTTATTATGTGCTGACTATTTCTAAACACATTTTATTTCTTCAAGACCTCTTTCTTACTCATAAAGGCAAACTGACTTTCTTCTGGTAGTTAATTCTGTATATATCTTTTTACATTTATATCCATGTCATATATTATAGTGGATATTTTCTTTTTTGAAAGGTCTCCCTCCTTCTTTTCCTCCCTCCCTCCCTCTCCCCTCTATGAGTGTGTGTCTGTGTGTTTGTATCATAGCCCATACCTGAAGAACAAAAGACAATTTTCAGGAGTCAGTTATTTTTTCTCCCATGTCAAGGCAGGGTTGGTCTCTTATTATTTTAGCTCCTGGACATCCTATTCCAGGGTAGCAGGACTCTGAGCTCTCAGCCAGCTCTTCTGTTTCAACCTCCCTCATTGCCTTAGGTGTTCTGGAATTACAGATGTGCCCTGCCACCTATGGCTTTTGTTGTTGGTCCCAGGGATGGAATTCTGGCCATCAGGCTTTTGCTATGGCTGGTTTTTACTCACAGAACTCCCTAGAGAGGCTCTGCCAGTCGTGGGCTCTGCTGAGCAATACCTATCACAGGTATTGTCTAATAGCCTAGCTTTGTTTCCTGTTCTTGTATGATGGATCCTACATTTTAATCAAAACCTTTAATTAATTTGTATCTGTTGTGATTGTTTAAGGTACTATCTTATTATTTGTTTTTCTGCCTATTACAGCTGATATTTGCTTTGATGTAAACTTTCCATCTCATTTTACATTGTCAAGAATCATTCCATGCTCTTGTTCTGTTGACTCCGCACTTCTCTGTTCAGCTTCACGGCGTTCCTGCAACTGCAACACGTGTCATTAGCATGCCTTTTACGGTAGAGCTATCCTGGTACTATGACAGAGTGAGAATGTTCCAGTCTCATTACGCTACTTGCCCCCACTGTCTGCTCTGCTATTGTTTTCATAAATGTTATTTCTATCTGGATGGTTACCCACAATGAATTATAATTGTGCTTCCTCAGTTACTAGACATTTTAAAACAAAAATAGACTAAGCTGAGTATTAAAAATAGAAGTATAAACATAAATATATATCTGCACATATATATCTGCTAAACAGATTTATTTGAGGGGCTCATGAATATACACAAATTAGCCTCCATCTGGTTTGGATTTCCCTTCAGCCTTTATCAACACTTTCAGCATATATCTGCTGCAGCCAACATTTATTAGCTTTTATCGCTTTAAAATATTCTTAATTTGCCTTCATTTTTTTCTAACATTTTAGTGTGAAACACCCAAGATTGGCACATGTGCTAATTAATTATTCAAATGTCACAGTTTCGAAGGTAGTGTCCCCATGCCTTTTGGCTTTCTTGTTTCTGATTAGTGTCTGTCACTTCTGGTTACTGTTGGTGACTGCCAAGAATATTGTTTTCCACACACTTGTGAGTCTTTCACCAGGTAGGTTTTGTTTGCTCACTTGCTGGCTTTTGAAGCCGGTCCGTGGTGTGTCTGCAGGTGATTTTCTTCTGAGTTGTCTCCCTATTTTGTTAAGTTTCCCATTTCTGTGAATTCATGCCTGATTTTAAGGCACACAGTCCTCATTATCTCTTCCAGCATCCCTCCATGCTGTTTTTCCTTTCATTTCATACAGGGACTGTGACTGCATGTATATTATACTGTTTGACTTCGTCCTAAGGTTTCCTATGCTTCTGTAAAAATACCGATGAATTCATATGGATAATTTTATTTATTTAAAAAGAGTCAGTGACTTTTGAGGTGAAGTCTCTGTATGTTGCCCAGGTTGGCCTCAAATTTGAAATCCTCCTGCCTCAGCCTCCTGGGTCCTGGATTTATGGCTGTATTCCCATTGTGCCAGACTTTTTGATATTTTTCATTGAAGTCAACCTACAATTATGCTCATTTGATCCACTCTTCCTTAACGTGTGACACTCTCCATTCCTGTGTTTTCTCTTCACAGTGACTGAGAAATTCCTCTTCCTTTCTGTGTATATCACTCCCCTTTCCTACCAGACACCTGAACATATTGATAGTGATTGTTTTAAAGGGGTTTTCTACTAATTCCTATGTTTCTTATCTGTGGGTTCATTGATCAGTGTTTTTCTCTAACTCATGAGTCACATTGTCCTCTTTAAAAGAATACCTAATGAATCTGCATATGAGAGAATAGAGTCCGAATTCTTGTATCCATGCAGAAAGGGGCTGTCTGTCTCATCCTTCGAATCACTGGGGTTAGAGAGCCCTGCCTCTAATCTCATCCTAATTTCCCTGGGGTTGAGTTGGCAGCAGCTCTTGTTTGCTGCTGTTCATCACTGGCTTTCAATGTTTTGAAGGTGAGATAAAGACGGTCCCTTCTGCAGGGCTGGAGATCTGAGTTCCAGCAAGACTTCTTGAATCCCTCTCGACTTGCTTATCATATCTCCAGCTCTCTGACCCTTGGACAGCTCTGTCTGCTGTCTAAACACCTGGATATTTTCAAGCTTTTGAAGATGTCTCTTAGTCCTTCTGCCCCCTAGCCATCTGCAAGCTGCCTTCTATACTCATGGAAGCTCAGGTAAGAAAAATAAGCAGGAGTTTGTGTCTCTGGCGTCTCTGTCTGCCCTCCTTTTCTGCCCCAACCTCCAATGCTTCTGTGTGGCTCACAAACCAATGGAAGAGATGGAGAGCAGAGGGTCCAAGTAAATCATAGAGAATTTGCTCACAAAGGAGGAAAAGATGCTGAAAGGTCCTTTCCTCTGTTTGCAGTCCATCCTCACAGTACCCCACGCACGAGAGCAGAGTCCCCTACAGTACTTCGTGTGTGTGAATGGGGAGACTCGTGGTTCTCTAGCCCAGGTATAACCTTGCAGCATCTTCTTTTGTGCGGTCCTCAGTTTCCATACCACACTTGAATTGTTCCTCATCACTTCCAATCCCTTCCACTTTTTCACTTTTTGCTTTGATGCTCTACAGAAAGTTTCTTTGCTCTCTCTCTCTCTCTCTCTCTCTCTCTCTCTCTCTCTCTCTCTCTCTCTCTCATCGTTTCATCCAAATTGCTTCACCTTTCATGCACCATCTCAAATTCTCCTCCTCGGGAAAACATTCTCTGGGTTGGACACATGGGAAAATCCCATATGCTTACCTTTCTTCTACACCTTGAGATGCTGTAATTTGATTTTAGCTTCTTAACAGGTGAAGCTGTGTCCAGCACATGTCTATTTCTCCCACTTATTATAAGATCATTTATTGAATGTAGATGGAAGTTTCTGTCCTGCAGGTTTCACAGCTGTTCAGTCTCAAAGAAACACATCGAGACTCGTACTGATTATAAACAGTTTGACCTATTAGCTCAGGCTTATTATTAACTATCACTTACACCTTACATTAACCCATAATTTTTATCTGTTGTAGTCAGAGACTGCTCTTTTGTTTCCCAGCCAGGCAGACCTAAATAATCAAATAGAAACTATATTAATTATGACACTGTTTGGCCTATTAGCTCAGGCTTTTTATTAACTAACTCTTACATCTGAAATTGACCCATTTCTATTAATCTGTGTATTTCCACGAGACTGTGGCCTACAGGGGTAAGATTCTGGTGGTGGTGTCTTTCTCTTATGGCCACTTCATGGCATTTCCCTGACTCTGCCTCTCTCTCTGTCTCTCTCTCTGTCTCTCTCTCTCTCTGTCTCTCTCTCTCTCTCTGTCTCTCTCTCT
>NC_022014.1:8845801-8848546 GCF_000317375.1 Microtus ochrogaster | reverse complement strand
TCTCTCTCTCTCTCTCTCTCTCTCTCTCTCTCTCTCTCTCTCTCTGTCCAGATTTCCAGTCTGGCTTTGCTCTGCTAAGCCATTGACTGAAATAGCTTTATTTATTAACCAGTAAAAGGCTACACATATACAAAAGGACATCCCATATCAATCTGTGGATAGTCCATGGTTTGGTACCTTTTCTCAGTGAGGCATTCTCATCTTGCTTCCTCTGTGTCCAGTTGTTAACTGCATCTCTGCCTTTCCTCTTCCCAGAATTCTCCTAGTCTGTTTGTCCCACCTTTACTTTGTGCCTGGCTAGTCAATAAGGATTTTATTAAACCAATACGAGTGACAAATCTTTAAAGTATACAAGAGCAGTATCCCACAGCAATTGAGTACTTTCTACTTTTGAGAGCTTCCCAGTCCTTATTGTTTGCAATTTCTCAGAAAGCTATGATCTCAACACTATTATACAACTCTTCCTTTACCGGGAAGAGACTGAGGTAATAGGATGTGTTATAGCAGAAATGTTAACTGTCCCCTAAAGGCTCATGTGTCAGTTTCTTTATCCCTAGCTGATGGTGCTGATGTTTTAAAGACTTATTTTCATTAAATTTAATTATGTACATGTGAAGGTAGGGTATATGCACATGTGCTCAGGCGCCTATGGAAGCCACAGGCATACAACTCCCTGGAGCTGGAGTTACACAGTTGTGAGTTATCTGACATGGGTGTTGGTAGCAAAACCTGGGTCCTCTGCAGAGTACTATGGACTCTTAACAACTGAGCCATCTCTCCTCACCTGAGGGTGCTGTTTTGAGAGGTTGTGGAACCCTTAGGAAGTGTGGCCTAGGTAGAGGAAGTGAGTCACTATGGGTCAGATCTTAAGTTTCATAGCAAACCCCACTTCCTGTCTTTTCTCTGCTTCCTGGTACAATGGGGTATGGGCAAACAGTTTCATTTCCGGTGTGTGCCTCCAAGCCTCTCCATGCTCTTTTCTTCCCTGCCATGGTAGACCAGCCCCTCAAACAGTAAATGAAAACATCCTCCCAGACCATCCATGCATCACGTTGCTTCTTATTGGGTATTTAGATGTTTCAATGACTTCAGATGTACTAGAATCACACCCCAACAGAGAGCCTGAGTTCATATGAAGGCATTGGAGCCTTTTGTGAATTCTCCCTCCTCCCACCTTCAAGTCTCTCTTTTTCCCTTTTGCACGTGACATAAGCTTCAATGATTAGCTGATCACAGAGCCCATCCATCTGGCAGTTGACACACAAGCCCCAGAGCTCTGTTTTTCCCCCTATTCAGAGTTGGTATCATTCACCAACTTTTGTTTTCCTCCGAGGTCACCCTTAAAGGTTTACGCGTCATGTTTCTCGTTTTTGCCTTGTCTCACAGATCCTGCCAGTACATCTATCAAAGTAATCATCATGGGCCTGATGGAGGAGTATGGCTCCCCTCACATTTTTCATTACTAGATAATTTATTAATATCCTTCCCGGGCAGCACTAGATTTATCTTGATAAAACTTCTATCAGCGGTGACACCAGAGATGCCATGGGGACACCCCGAAAGGGCCTCTTGCTCACCTCTTTCACCCTTAATACCTCTGGAAGCCCAGCCTGCAGTCAGCCCAGGGGGCTGCTAAGACCCAAAACATTTTATCATTTTGATAAAGCCGACCTGGAGCAGTCTCAACGGGATTACTACCTATCTTGCCTTTCTTCTCAGCTTGTGGCAAACACAGGCTCAGGTACAGATCCAGAAAGGCAAGTAGCAAGGGATGGATGCATTACCTTCAAAGAGTTCACCATTTATCTTGCTTTCCTATGAGCGTCTGCAGGGAGTGGCTTCCTCTCTCAGCTCAAATAGGCTTTCTGTGCGGCCTTGAGCTTGTGATGGGTGGCAGACCTTTGTGTTATTTCTTCAGGGCCAAGGCTCTTTGCTGAAGGGGTCTCTGTGGTACCCACCTTTTGACCCCCTCATTCCCCACCCTCTCTAGGAAGAGAGCTGAGAACAGAGGCAGTCACCCCCTCCCTGCTCTGATTATTTGCAAAAATGAACTTTCCGAAGGCCCCCTGTGAGAGGCAGCTGCTACTCAGGCTTCCGGCAGACACTGAGGCAGGTGCTCTGGGAAAGGAGCCGTTCCTGAAGCTCTCCATTTGCCACAGTTCGGAGCGGCTACTTCATACATTTCTTCATTTCTTTAACATCAGCCTCCTGTCACTGCCCCCCCCCCGAAAAAAAAAAACAAATCAAAACTAAAACATAAGTAAGATAGAATCTGTATGTGTGTTATGGGCTAAGGTTATGCAAGGCAGACAGATAGACAGACAGACGTGTGTACTGTGCACATTGCTGTTTGAGAGGCTGATTCTTTAGCAAGTTGAAAATGGATCTACCTCGTGACTTAGCACGGTAATGGTTAGCTGTGCACAGCTGCAACGGAAGCAAAACCCCTGGGGGCCAACTCCTATATTAATAACCTTTCAAAGAGTCCTTTCAGGGCAAGGCTTTTGTTCTACAAGCATGAGTATACGCATTTGGGTTCTAACACCCATGTGAAAAGCTAGTCATGGCCACACATGCACCTGTCACCCAGTGCTGTGGAGGGTTAGGACAGGAGGATCACTGGCTGCCAGCGGAAATATGACAGAGAGGATGGAGCACGTCTGCTTCTGGTCTCCAGGAGCATAAGCATACACACACACACACACACACACACACACACACACACACACACGCGCGCACACACAC
>NC_022014.1:8844753-8845701 GCF_000317375.1 Microtus ochrogaster | reverse complement strand
GCGCGCACACACACACGCACACACACACACCCATATACACTAAAACAAAATGGTTTCTCCTTTTATTTTTTTTTCAGTCTAAACAATGCAAGCTGCCCATGTTTGGAGCTGTTGGTATCTGTTGTCTTTATGACTCAGGCTGAGCATGCGCAGAGGTATTTCCATTGCCCTCTTTATGAACTTGACTGAGCCTGTGCAGAGATGTTCCTATCTACCATCTCTGTGTTACAAGCTGAACACCAAACAAGGAACTCCTGTGACCCTTGAACTTTTGAACACTATCTCCATGGGTTTTAGCTATGCACACTCCAGATTTGTGTACCAGTTTTCTTTCTTAAACCTAAAATTGAGCATGCTCATGAGTGCGCCTTCCCCCAAAGTGCTTTCTCCGTTGCTGCATAGGATCCCTGAACAAAAGTCCCCATATTTTATTTGTTCTAGGAGGACATTGCTTTGGAAATTATCTCTGATGCAGGTAATAAATCTTTCTCCACTCTTTTCTTTTTTGGCAGAGCTTGTTTTGGCTTTGTGCGGACCAATTCAATTTGGTTACAGTAAGATGAATGGTGCGGCATCCATGCGGTGGAGGGCTGCCTAACTGGACAGAGGCAGGCACAGGTGCGTGCATTAGGATACGGAGCAAGAGTTGGAAAGTGACAGCAAGAAAAATAGAAATTGCTTCAGCAGAGCGCCCCTCTTGATCTTTCATGGATGGTGTCCTGATGGGCACACAGGAAGCCAGCCGTGGTGCTTTCCAGAGACATGGATGTGGAGTGATGGTGGGTATGAGTTAATCTGTGCTCTTTATCCTGCTTAAGTTTTCCGTGACTGTGGACAATGTTTTTGATGAAAGGTTGAAATCGCTGGTTCTTTTTTCCATTCTCCTTCAGCATCCCTGAGGCTTGTCCTCCCTTCCTTCCTTCCTTCCTTCCTTCCTTCCTTCCTTCC
>NC_022014.1:8842502-8844653 GCF_000317375.1 Microtus ochrogaster | reverse complement strand
TCCCTCCCTCCCTCCTTCCTTCCTTCCTTCCTTCCTTCCTTCTTACCATCCCTCAATACCTCCTTTTCTTCTCCCATTCCTGCCCTTCATGGCCTCCATTCTTCTCCCCCTTTGTCCTGCTCCCTCCCTTCCTTCTTCTCCCCACACATGAGCTTAATCCACACCATCTGGTTCTGCTCTCTCAGTCGCATCCATACATAATAAAAATCAATGTGGTGCAGGTGGGCTGTAGCTGAGCACACTAGGAGAAACTTTCCTAAATGCAGTGCGTCGCTCTCGTGGTTCTCGTGGTTCTTGTGGAGGGTAATGAGGAAAGAATAATCTATTGTGATTTTCCCAGTTGAAGAAAGCAATTCTTTAAAAAAAGTGACTTCCTGAAGGACACTCATCATACAGGGAAGAAGCAAATATTCCACCCCCAGTCTGGCTGATTCATTGCTTTTGTCCCAACTCACACTCAAGCAAGTCCTTACTCTTGGCCCTGTCTTAGAAGGTGGCCTTAAGCCTCCATCTGTCTGCATGCCCCCTCTTCTACCTGCTACAGAATTGGAGCCTTCGCTGCTTGTTGCATTGCAACCAAGGCTGTGACTGTGAACTGTGGCTCCAGGTGTGTACTCAAGAAGAGCTGGGTTTCTGAATTTTATCTCAGTGCTGAGGTGGCTCCAGCCCCCTGGACAGATGGCCAATTGCACTCAAACTCTCAGAGTGCACATACGTCAATAGTGACAGAGAGGTTCAGCTGTGACCAGAGCTGGGACAGCCTTCCAAATGCAGGGCCATTTGTCACTGTGGTTGATTCCATAAAGTCAGAGCTGGGGGGTTGAATGGGGATGCAGTTTCAGCCCCCTGAAGTTTGGCAATACTGGAGTTCTAATATACACCTGGCTTAACGAGCACAAAGGCCATCGCTCTTTTAGAGACTCAGAATCTGCGGGGCTTTATGTTCCTTGACAGTCACACCCAATGATTGCTTTAACAAATATGCTACAGCTGCTAAGCACATACACAGAAATACACCACACACACACACACACACACACACACACACACACACACACACACACATACACACACACAGAGAGAGAGAGAGACAGAGAGAGACAGAGAGAGAGACAGAGACAGAGAGAGAGAGAGAAAGAGAGAGAGAGAGAGAAAGGAAGAGTGAAGGTTAAGGAGGCATGGCGCCTTAATAGTGGTAATCTCATCTCTCTCTTTGACTCACAGGTTCCAGCATTCTCCCTGGGTAGTTGAACACACCATATTTTTTCTTACTGTTACTGATAGTATAACCCAAATCCCAACAAGGTCTTTACATCTACACTTTATCAATTCATTTTAAGGCATACTGCTCTTACACCATGGAGATTCAGAGGACAATAGAGAAAAGTTTAGTAGATGAGTGAGATTTAGAAGATAGGGCTTACAATCATACTACAAATGCATTTGTTCAACTATGTTCATAACAGCACTATTTCTAATAGCCAGAACCTGGAAACAATCTAGGTGCCCCTCAATAGAAGAATGGATAAAGATGGTGTAGAACTCAAATTTTGATTCTCAAAGGGCAAGCATCCTTTCCTGAAAAATATGCTTAGTAATAAACTTTTTTTACAAGGTCATGTGGCAACCCAGAAACCAATGAGCTGGGTCTGGTGACGCACAACTAAGCTGAGGCAAATGGATCACAAGTTCAAAGCCTGTCTGGGCATAGAGTGAGTTTAAAGTTAGCAAGGGGGGCTGGAGAGATGGCTCAGAGTTTAGGAGCATTGGTTGCTCTTCCTGAGGTCCTGAGTTTAATTCCAAGTAACCACATGGTGGCTTGCAACCATCTCTAATGAGATCTGGTGCCCTCTTCTGGTGTGTAGGTATACACGAAGGCAGAACACTGTATACATAATAAATACATCTTTTTTTTTTTTTTAAAAAAAAAGAAGGTCAGCAAGGGTAAGTTGCTGAGGCCCATTCTCAAAATGAAAAAGTAAAAAAGAAGGTTTGGGATGTAGCTCAGTGTTTGCATATGTGAAGTCCTGGCTTCATATCTCAATGCCTCTACACAAATACACACCACACACACACACACACACACACACACACACACACACACGGCGAGAGAGAGAGAGAGAGAGAGAGAGAGAGAGAGAGAGAGAGAGA
>NC_022014.1:8829684-8842402 GCF_000317375.1 Microtus ochrogaster | reverse complement strand
AGAGAGAGAGAGAGAAAGAGAGAGAGAGAGAGAGAGAGAGAGAGAGAGAGAGAGAGAGAGAGAAGAGAGAAGAGAGAAAGAGAGAATTTTTTCTGGACATTTTTAAGCGTGCCAATTATGAGCCATCTCTGCAGGACAAATTTCAATAGATTAATTTATCTTTTTGGAGGCACAGTCTCTCTATAATGTGAGCAGGCACAGAACTCATTGTGTAGACAAGGCTACACTCAAGTTCATGGGAATTTTTCTTGCTTCTGCCTCCAAAGTGTTTGGATAGCAGACAGACACAATCACACAAGGATTCAGATTTAGGTTTTGATTGTCATTTTGTAACCTCCATATAGAGATCTAGGCTGCCCACATCTCTTGTCTTTAATTCAGGAGCCTTTCTTTCCTTCTGCTTTCCTGCCTCTTCTGTTGCAGCTGGAAGTGTGTCTGTCTCCTGACATGGGTTTTCTTCCCAATGCAGCTTTGCTTCAATGGAAGCACATACTTGTGAAATCCTGTGATTAGAAACTTTATTCCAGGTCTGCACTTCTTGGCACCTGTCTCTTTGGACATGTTTTAACAAGAGTCACTCTGATCAAGCAATTTAGTGTCTTCTTGTTGTCATTGTATTGATTTTGAGACAAGTTCTCATTCTGTAACTTAGACTGACTTCGAACTCATGGCCATCCTCCTACCTCAGGTTCCCAAGTGCTAGAATTGCAAGTGGCTCTTGTGGTCCTGTTTTAAAACTGGCATGAGGCATATGCAATAGGATAGGGCTGGAAAGACCATCTCCAATTTTGCTTTTCTAGTTATGTGGATTAAAGCCAGACCCTTATATGTATGAGGTAAGTACTCTTTCACTGAGCTACATCCCTCACCACCAAAATAATCTAGGACAGTGCTTATTAATACATAGAAATAACATCTGTCTTTCTGTCATTCTGTCCCCGTCCAGATTAGCAACCAGTATTCTGAATGGAAAGACTTAAATACTGTCTTGTGATAGAGAAGAATAACAAGTGTATCCCATTTATTGGATCTTTCTAGAGCAAAGAAAATCAAGAACAAAATTCACATTTCTATAGACAATATCAAGGTAGTGATATGAACTGAGTGGTCAGGCTTTGCTGTGAAGTGAGTCTCCTCTCTGAGTGCTGAAAGATGAGTTTGTTTGCTGCAGAAGGAGAAAGATGGATACAATATCCAGACATAGAGAGGTAGGGTTGAAAACGCTCTCCAATGGCAAACACAGGGACTATGAATAATAAAAACCCAGAGATAGATATAAGGCTTCAACCTGAAGATCAGAAAAGCAAAGCAGCCAAGCCTCTAGAGAGCTCCTACCTCTACGAAATCTTCAGACTAAAAGAGAGTGAGTTCCTCTCTCATCCCACCTTATATTCCTCTCTACTGCTGAGATTAAAGGCACCGACTCCCTAGTACTGGGATTAAAGGTGTGAGCCACCACCACCTGGATCTGTTTCTGCATTGATCTTGTGTAGCTCAGTGTGGCCTTTAACTCACAGAGATCCAGCGGCCTCTGTCTCCCAAATCCTGGGGTTAAAGGTGTGTGACACCACTGTCTGGCCTCTAGTGGCTTAGTTTTACCTTCTGGTCTTTAGGCAAACTTTATTTATAAAACATAAATAAAATATCACTGTGAAAGTGGAAGTAAGAAGACCGAGGAAAGAGGCCGGAAGACCAGTGGGCAGCTGCTGTGCTGGCTTACTGTGTGAGCTGTAAGATTCTGAAGACATCAAGGGCATGGAGCACTCTCTCAAATGCAAATCTGTTACTGCTGGTTATGTTCTAGAGAGCAGGGCTCCCCCAGTACTCCT
The DNA here is from genome assembly GCF_000317375.1 of Microtus ochrogaster. Classification (NCBI taxonomy): domain Eukaryota; kingdom Metazoa; phylum Chordata; class Mammalia; order Rodentia; family Cricetidae; genus Microtus; species Microtus ochrogaster. Next base: position 8,840,573 of record NC_022014.1, on the reverse strand, counting down.
GACTTGGGATTGGGGGTTGGGGGTGGGGAGACTGCTCAGAACAAGTGTTTTGCTAAGGGTGAATACTCAAATTCTTTCAGTCCTATTTCAAAGGCCAAATTTGCCAAAAGTTCAAAGCATGCTAGCCTTTAGGATGACAGTTCAATGCTGCATTCAGAGAGACATTTACAGGAGGACTTACGAAGAACACGGTGAAGGAGTTAAAATTTGAAGGAAAAAAGGATTGGGGATTATGCAGCCTTGAACTATGAAAAAGGTTGAAATGCTTTCAAGAAAGCAATAAAGACTAGTGAACCAGAAACTCCCTGCTCACTTATGATAAAATATCTAGTTAATACCAAATAAAAGATTTAAATAGACTTGTTATGGTGCCTTAGAAAGTCTCCCTAAAATAATGCCCCTATCCCCCTTTTCTTGAAAGAGCAGTTTCAGAAATAAAGTGTTGCCTTTAGGAAGGAAGATTGGCTATAGGGAGTGAGGAGCTTAGCTGGGCAGAAAGAGCAGCACAAGGAACAGGAGTCCTGGGCTTGGAACCGGCCTTAGACTCTGCACCAGGAATCAATCCTGTCTTGTAAACAAACTGGCTTCTTATTTATATCACTATAGACAGGCCACCTTCAATCTAAGAAACACATACATGCCAGCACTCCAGAGATTGAGACAGGAGGATTGCAGCAAGCTCACGGTCAGACTTGGTGGACAGAAGAAGCCGGCTTAATGGGTGATGCGGAAAATCAAACTGATGGTTACAGCCCAGGGGTGAGTGTAAACATAGATATGGCGTAGCCAGCTGTGGGAGGGATAAAGAGGAGGGAGTGTGGTGATTAAGAAAACCAGGCAGACACCAGAAAAGAAGACGAGCTCCTGAGGGATGAGCAGGAGGTCTCCAGGTTTCCCAGAGAACTGTCCTGCCCACTGCAGGGCAACAGTGAAGCGGATCTTCAGTACAAAGGAACAGTCACATGATGGTCAGATGCCAGGGGTCTACAGAGTGGGGGGCAGAAGAGCTTGATTCTGCTGACAGGACAAGAGACATGTCTCAGGGGTGGGAGTGCTTGCTACTGAGCCTGGTGACCTGAGTCTCATCACCACCCAGGGAGAGAACTGATTCCCACAATTTCCTCTTTGGCTTCTACGTGTGTGTGTGTGTGTGTGTGTGTGTGTGTGTGTGTGTGTGTGTGTGTATCCCCAGCCCTGCACACAATCAAACAATTTAAACTGCTTACAAGAGATGCAGAAGTCCCCTCATCCACCCTTTCTCTTTCTGGAGTTTCAGTTAGTTTTATAGCATCAACTGTGGTCTGAAAACTTTCCTTGGAAAATTCCAGAAATAAACAGCTCACACATTTTAAAATCCGTCCTTGCCCTGAATCCCACAGTGAAATCTCAGGCTCTTTTCTCTCTGACACAAAGATGATCTTCCTTGCTTTGGACAGGGGTCAGAAGGTCAGCCGCAGCTCAAAGCTGCATTCCCTGCCTATGTCAATCACCTTATTTGGGCTCATCACCTGGGCATGCGCTCAGCTCACACTGCTGGAAAGAGGAGGGTGGCTCAATGTGATGCAGAGAGAGGGGCAGGCACTCAAGGGTCTGCCAATGTCGTAGCTTGTTGGTATTGGCCTAGTTACTCCTCCGGCAGCTGTGTAGACAGGATGGTCAAAAGCATGGAGAGGAACTGGCCTGTTGGGCTTGCAGTCTGTCACAGAGGAAAGTCAAGGCCTAGAGTCAGGAACTGAAGCAGAGACCATGAGGAGAGATGCTTAAAGGCTTGCTAGTTTGTTCAGCTCTCTCTCTCTTCCCCCTCCCATTCATTAAGAATGCTAATTTATTTATTTTTAAACTTATTTTAATTATTTTATATCCTGACCATAGCCTCCCCTTCCCCCCTCCCTTCCCCTACCCTCACCTCAGTAGTTGCTCAGGAAGGGGCAGGCCTCCCTTGGGCTTCAGCTCTCCGGTATTTAGGCCTGGTAAGGCAATCCAGTCTGAGGAATAGGTTCCTAAGAGCCAGTCAAAGTACCAGAGACAGCCCCTGCTCCCATTGCTGGGAGTCCCACATATAGATCAAGCTACACAACTGTCTCATATATGCAGAGAGTCTAGATTGGTACCATGCAGGATCCCTAAATGCCAGTTCAGACTCTTTGAACTTCTATGAGCCAGTCTAGTGGTTTCTGTGGGCTTCCCTGTGATGCTCTTGATTCCACTGTTTCCTACACACACACCCCTCTCCTCGGCAGGACTCCCCAGCACAGCTCAATGTTTGGCCCCAGGTCTCTGAATCTGTCTCCATAAGTCACTGGATGAAGGCTCTCCAATGACGATGACAACTGGGGTAGTTGCTAATCCAGTCACAGCAGGAGGCCAGTTCAGGCTATGCATCCACCGCTGTCATCAACTTGCTTTCTTATATAACACAGCGGTGTCTGGACAGGGTGGGGCACTGCCCATGGTGGGCTGGGATCTCCCATGTTAATCAAGAAAACACCCCACAAAATTGACTACAGGCCACTGTGACTGGGTTCATTCTTCAAATCAGGTTTTGTCTTCCTGGGTAAATGTAGTCTGTGTCAAGTTGACAAAATGAACCAGCACCGTGATAAGTATATTACATTATTATTAGTCATAGTTGTTAATTTCTTACTATGCATAATGTATAAGCTAAACTTGATCACAGGTGTGGACTTCTAGTGTCCTCTGATGTCTCAGGCGTCCCTTGGGATTCCAGAATGGCTCCTCAGCTTCCTTTGTAGGTTAATACTGGATTTCAACTTGTGTGGGTCTGGAATCAACTCAGAGAAATCAACACACCAGAAAGAGTTAAGTCACAAAAGAGAACTGTGCCCCAGAGTGGGGATCAATGCCCTGTGGCTGCCCATATAGAAAGAGGCCTGAGGGAAAAGCTGTGTTGCCTGCCTGCCTGGCTTCTGCTAGATTACAGAGTGAACCTTAAGGCAAGGATTAAGTACTTAGAGAGTGTGGAGTATGGAGAGCTTGCTTGAGAGTCACACATCCAGAACAAGGAAGGTAAGAAAATGAGAAAGATGCAAGGAAGCAGGAGGCAATGCTACGCACAGCTTTTAAGAACTGGCCATGTTTCCTAACAAACCATGCAGAGTCTCTGCAGATGCACTCAGCAAGCGCAGTTGCTCTGCAGGAGGTGTTTTCTCAGAAAGTGTTGGAAAGAAAGCAATGACAACAACGGAGCTACAGACAGCAAGGAAGTGTCCACACAGGAGAACGAAGAACAAACTTTCGCAGTTCCTCTTGAGATCTGCTTCTTTTGGTCCAGTCTCACGCCTTGTGGAGTTGATCATCTACATTTCAAGGTTATGCCAAATGCTTTTGAGTGTCCCCCAAGGAGGAAGGTGATGTATTCTATGGTATATTGTTCTGCTAAGGATGGAAGTGAAGGGATGACTGGATAGAACTCAGAATATCAGGAACGAGGCTCAGGCAGGCTCAGGACTTAAACCCTAGCAACCCACAGATGTTGAAACACACCAAGAAAGATGACAGCCAAGTGGTAGATGGCTGTACTTTCCAAAATAAAGGGACCTTGCAGGGAAATCCAAAGTTTATATTTTGTGCCTTACACTAATCTAAAGGTACAGAGTTGATGGATACTGAGTGTCTGTGTATGCGTATGTGCAGTACACACACACACACACACACACACACACATATGGATATGAGTGACTATGAAGGTTGGAGGTTAACCTTAGCTGTCATCCTTCAGTAGCTATCCACCTTGTTCTATGCAGACAGTGTCTCTCTCTCTCACTAGCCTGGAACTTGCCAGTTTAGCTATCCCGTCAAACCTGTCTATCAATTCTAGCCTGTTGTTACAAGGGTGTGCCTGGCACTTTTACCTTGGGATTTGGTATTGAACTCAGGTCCTAAGGCTTGCAAGGCAAGTACCTTAGCAGCTGTGCCATCTTGCCAGCCTGATACAGACACTGATATAGATACTCAATCAAGTTTGCTGCAGTGAGGATTCTGACTTTCCCAAGTTGTGTGGGAAGAAAGGAGATTAGACTCCAGGAATGATCACTTCTCTTCCACTGATGCTAATATGAAAACACATGCATGCTCTTGACTATGTAGTGTAGGGGAGTTTGTAATAATTTATTGGTAGAACAAAAGGCAAGCAATGAGTAGATATGCTTATCTTTCACCTGAATTATTTACTCATTTTACTTAACAAGCAGAGGGAAAAAAGAGGGAAATTGTAACTACCCATTCTAAGCTTTTTTTTTCTTTATTATTTTTTAATAGGGAATCTTGCTAGCTTCGAAATGAAGCTCTGGAAGAAATAAAAACTTATGATCAGAACACACATTATAGACATTTATGTAAAACTGGAAGTGAATAGTATTCTCCCATCTGTTACTAATTCATGATGGGATTCTCTTCGGTATTGTGACTGAAGTACGTTTGCACCATTCATTTCTTGGCTTCAACTGTTGGGGAGTTTTCATCTTTGTTAATTTCACAACATCAGATGTTCGTGAGGAAGTAACCATTATGATTCAGAACCAACACGTTATCAATTCCAAGAGGGGAAGTTGCAGCCAGATAAAGCGGCAAATCTGAGGCATTAAAATAGAGCTGTATTTCTAAACACTCTCTGCCCCAGGAAACCATTGGAGGAGATAGGAAGTGGTTCTGGGACTGGATTGGGATCCCATGAGCACAGTCGCAGCACACGCAGCCATGCTGTGGTTCAACAGTCTTCTCTATGCTTGTGCCTCTCTCTGATGATGCCAAAAGCCATTAACTACACATTAGAACGGGGTAATTTGAGAGAGAGAGAGAGAGAGAGAGAGAGAGAGAGAGAGAGAGAGAGAGAGAGAGAGAGAGAGAGAACTATTGACAGGAATGAATGGTCCTGCTAAGAAGCAGAGAGGGGGCAGAGAGGGAGAGGGAGAGAGAGAGGGAGAGAGAGAAAGAGGGAGGAAGAGATAGTGAAAATGTTGTTAGTTCTAAACTAATCCCACAGTTTCATAGTTTAGTTTAGCTTAGAATAACTTTATGAATAAGAGGAAAGGGAATTTACTGCTTCTAACAACAAGCACAAACAAGCATTTTTCACCAGCTGAAAAGCTGAAAGACAGAGTATCATCTTAAGCAATCATCTGCTTGGCTGACATTTATTTGTGAGACATATAAAAGAAGATAGAAATAAGGTTCAACCTGAGCGAGATGAGTATATGCTAGTCCAGTCCCGGGCTTTTTAAGAAAGTCCATTTCCTTTTCATCTTTTCTCATGATAATGGCATATACCAGGTGAAATAGTTACCGCACTATTGGGGCTGGCTTACAGTTTCAGAGGCTTAGTCCTTTACCATCATGGTGACACACATGGCACTAGAGAAGTAGTTGAGAGCTACAGCCTGATCTGCAAGCAGAGAGAGCATGCAGGAGAGAGACTGGACCTGGCAGGAATCTTTGAAACCTCAAAACCCACCTCCAGTGACCTACTTTCTTCAACAAGGCCACAAGTCCTAATCTTTCTCAAATAGTGCTATTCCCTGAGGACTAAGCATTCAAATGTACAAGGCTATGGGGCCATTCTTATGCAAACCACCACCACAAGCCTAATTACTAAACTTTGTTCTATGTTGTAAGGTGCAAATAACAACGTTTTTACCTTGAAAGTATTAACTATTTGGTTGTTAGAGGCACGATCTGAATAGACAAACTATAAAAGGACATGTTTGCAAGAACAGGAATCTTGACTTATTGGAGCAGATGTGTTTGTCTTAGTAATCAATTAATTCCTTAATTTTAATTTTCTTTTGTCTTTCCTGTATATCATATTACTGAGAATGTTCGGTGGCTATAAAAGATTGATAATAACACACTAAGTCCAATTAGTGATTCCCATATGTGCATGAATGTGGGGACAATCACTGGAGCCTGTGAAACTTACCAGTGGCCACACCCCAAAACAATAATACACCCTCCCAAAGCAGCAGTCAACTTCCAATAGCTCCTCAGAGTAGGTCCTTTCCCATCCTTGCTAGATTTTCAGATGGCTTGATAAAAAAGGAGGAGATAGTGGAAGAGGAAGAAGAGGAAGAACACGAAATAAAGTCAGAGCAGGCCATGAGCCATGTCAGGGAATATCTGGGGAGAGCTGGGGGTGGCTGGGAAATGGAAGGTAAAAATAACCCTATGTCATTGTATAATGTTTGAAATTCTCCAAGAATACATTTGAAAACAAATCACTGGTAAATCTTTTCAGTGAAAAGCATAACTTAAAATAACTTTAAAAAGTCAGGCTAAAACACACTGAAGTTGTCTGATAGAGTTATTCCAAATTCAAGCTTTTGCCCTAAGAAAACCATTCTTATTTGAAGAACATGCTCCCCAAGTGAGTCTCTCGGAGTGACTGGTCACAGCATTAGTTATGATAGGGAAAACTTCAAAACCATCCCAACAAATCCCAACGCTAATGGAAGCTGGAATACCCATGCATCTACACATTTAATGTAACAGCCTAGAAGGAAGGGTGTGAGAAAGAATATTGTGGGTTGTTAGGTGTGGGCATCCAAACTGGGCTATTGCCAACATGGTACTCTACTGTTGTTTCAAAAGGAAAATGAGAAGAAAGCACGAAGACCTATTATACCAAAAAGAGCTCCTCATTGCATTTTACAGACCCATCTCTACACTCTGTGCACCAAACTTCTAAAATCACTCGAACAAAATGAGAATTAAAGTATGAGAAGCATCAGAAAAAGTTTCCTTAAAGTTTTATATTTTATAAAACTATGATACAGTGTGGTTCTGATCTTGTACCTGTGTGAGAAGTCTGGCTGTCAATCATTATTCTGAGTTTGCACAGCTGTTACTGTTAGATGGTTGGATGGAGTGGGTTAATTCCAGTTGGTTTATATCATGTCTAGTTATTGTGGAAACTGTGTGTATAAGGGCTGAAGGTAGAGAGGAAAATATTACAATATAGTCACAGACATGAACAATGAGCCCAAAAACATAAAAAGAAAACAAAAAGAGAATTTAAAAAGAACAAATTTTGAGATAATCGAGTAATCTTTGGAGAAAGGAAAATGGATGAAAAAATTTAATCTGACTTTTTATATTCAACATTTTTATTAGCCTTCACAATATTATCTTCAATGGTAGCAAAACATAGAAATAATGAAAATTTCCATCCATAGGGGAATGAGGAGTTAAATGATGCTACATGAAGATGATAGGATATTATACAGATATTAAAGTTATAATCATAAAAATTTGTAGAAATGCTTTTGAGCAACTATAAAATAAAAAACACACAGCACACAAAGTGACCTGTGTGACTTTAATGGCATTCTTTATAAGAATGGCTTTATACTCAGAGTCTGGGATTGGATATATCCAAGTGGAAATAATTGTGTTGTGATAATTTTTGTTTGAAATAAGTGGGCTATTACATCTTCTTTAGACATAAACACAAACATATGTACTTTGGATCTCATTAGTTTCTCATCATTACTTATTTTAATATAGAAAGCTCAATCAGCTGAAAGAATACATTCCATGTAGCCATGTAAGTAGAATCAAATAATGAGCCCATTGCATTCATTATAAAGCTTCAAAAATTAACTTTCTCATAATGCATTTTATTATTACAAAATGAATGTGAAATTTAGGTAAATGAATCCCAGAAATGATCACCAAATATGAGGAAAATCTTGTGTTAGATCTATCTGCTGATTTCACATAGAATATATCACTCCCGCTGGGCTTACATGTGAGCAAAGAACTGAAGTCATTCAAGATTAAGAAGCAAGAATTAAGGGCTGCCTGCAAAGAAGATACGAGGGTAGGAACAGAAAAAGTTATAGCAACCCCATGCTTTGTAGTCAGAGGGAGAGAAATAAGAATAAAAAGAGACAAGAAGAGTACACGAGGACCTCAGTGACCTCCAAGGTTGAACCAAGCATCACGAATAGAGTCATACTTCTCCAAAGGGCGTTGCCACCTTAGTACCTAGTGAGTGACTATGAGTAACTATGACTGAGTCTCAATGACAAGTCAGAAATGTAGATGGAGATGGTTTAGTCCAAAGGAAGATATTCTGGCAATAATAAACAACTATTTCCAGGAAAGAGAAGTTCATTCATCAATTGGTATATCCATCCAACCACCAGTTTATCCATCCATCCATCCATCCATCCATCCATCCATCCATCCATCCATCCATCCATCCACTTCTCCACCCAGAAAGAGAGACAGTAATTCTGTCTTCTGGGCATTAGAAACCCTTCAAAAGATTTGTAACAAAGATATGATATTTTTAGTACGAATATGCTCAGGAGAGGATGTGCTAAGAAGAGGTTTGACCTGAAACTTCAGACTATACTGAACGCAGTGGGAAGCCACAGGCAAGTTTTGAGCAGCTAAGTGACAAGAGAAGATTTGTATTTTAGAAGCAGATGACCAATGATTAGCATATGGTCATGGAAGCGTTGCAGACTTTGATTTTTTGGAGAGACAAACAGAAAGGGGGAGTGTCTGAGTTGTCTGACCAACTCTGGAAATAGACATTCTAGTAGGTTTTCTGACACCAGGGCTTCAGAGCTTCCAATTATTCTAGGAAGCCACACCTTCCTTCTCTAATCATAAGTAATTACTGTCTATCAGTCAGGCATTTAATCTAGCAGGCTCTGCTGAAACAACACTCCATTTCCATAGTTAATATTAGCTATCGTTTTTAAACTCACATCAAACTTGCCAGTAGAGACCAAATATGACAACAGAGGAAAACTGGGGGAAATACTAAAAAGTTAACAAAGCCCAAACTTTATTTGTTACGAAGACACCTTTGCTTTTCTCCAGTGTTTATCTAATTAAGATACAACTAAAGGCTATTTGAGCATGTCCCAAGGGGAACCCAAGCCATCCAATCTCAACTCTGCATACTTCTTGGGGATTGTAGAAAAAAGCACAAGAGATTTACCATAGGGTCTTTCTTCTCATGACAGCCAGATATCATCTATGTTAAACTACTTTTTCAATAGTAGATGATTTATAGTTGATTAGGTAATTAAATCAAATACAAGTGGCTGAAAGTAAGTCTATTTTTATCATCCCTGTAAATTAAAAGTTCCGCATCATAAAAAATCATGACCATCTTGAAAATGACTCGTCAAGTGCCTTTTAGAGGCAAGTAAGATTTATTGTCAATTAACGTATTGAACTGAATAGTCAGCATACCCTGTGATCAAGACTTTGGAAATCACTGGCTTCCATTTCGGAGACGCCCCCTACCATGGCAATGAAATGTGTCTTGCTCTTTCCATATTGAACAATTCCATAGGTTGAGTTTAGGTTTTACTATAGCAACGCTTTATTTTATGATCATCTCCATTCCTGTGTAATGAATACAAATACATTCCTTTTTATTTCCATCATGAGTTTATCAATTTTCATTGATTTGCCTATAATGAATACAGTCAGAAAAAAAGAAAGCCAGATAGATCATATCCATTAAAGTGTCTTTAACTTCAAAAGTTTGTCTGTGACATTGTTTAATTAAAAAAGAAAAAGAAAGTCTCGGGGAAACTAATTAAAAAAAAAGACATTACTTTTCAGACTTGCTTCTAAACAAGTCAATAATTATTACATGCAGCAACTTGGGGGCTCTTGCTCTTGTAGAAATATTGTGTTTGTATCCAGTTCACTTAAAAAAAATGATTAATTCTCACCAGACAGAGTATACATGGGTATGCCTATGTTAGCTGGCTATAATGGTCTACATTTTTCTTAGTTAATAATGGTCAACCTCAACTGTAAAGATGAGCTTCATTCACAAATTCAATTTATACAGCTAACTGTGTTAGCCAGACCACATGCGTAACGTCTGAGAGTCAAAGCTCCGTCCACTTATGACACTCACTATGACAACACTGATTTCCTTTCCTATCGGCTTGTGCAAATCATCATCCTTCTTTGTGTGGTTCTTCAAAGAACATCTCTGTTCTAGGTACCCAGGACTGGGATCTCAGCAAAGTGAGTGCCTTTCTAGTTTCAAGACTTATACCTGGCAGCCTGGGAACTGAACTGAACTCTTTTTTTTTTTAAACTGATTTTTATCGTGCTCTACATTTCTTTGCTCCCCCACTGGCTCTCCCCTCCCCTTTCAGCCCTCCCCCAAGGTCCCCATGCTCCCAATTTACTCAGGAGATCTATCTTTTTCTACTTTATATTTCCCATGTAGATTAGATCTATGTAAGTCTCTCTTAGTGTCCTCATTGTTGTCTAAGTTCTCTGGGATTGTGGTTTGTAGGCTGGTTTTCTTTGCTTTATGTTTAAAAACCACCTATGAGTGAGTACATGTGGTAATTGTCTTTCTGTGTCTGGGTTACCTCACTCAAAGTAATGTTTTCTAGCTCCATCCATTTTCCTGTGAAATTCAAGATGTCATTATTTTTTTCTGCTGTGTAGTACTCCATTGTGTAAATGTACCACATTGTTATTATCCATTCTTTGGTCAAGGGGCATTTAGGTTGTTTCCAGGTTCCGGCTATGACAAACAAAGCTGCTATGAACATAGTTGAACATGTGTTCTTGTGGCACAATTGAGCATCCTTTGGATATATACCTCAAGTGTCTTGAGGAAGGTTGTTTCCTAATTTTCTGAGAAATCACCACACTGACATCCAAAGGGTCTATACCAGATTGCATTCCCACCAGCAATGCAGAAGTCTGAACTTAACTCTTGTTTCTCCATGGGTAGCAAAGAATGTGTTTTTTTATTATTATTATTATTTTGTGGTTTTTCAAGACAGGGTTTCTCTGTGGTTTTGGAGCCTGTCCTGGAACTAGCTCTTGTAGACCAGGCTGGTCTCGAACTCACAGAGATCCACCTGCCTCTG
>NC_022014.1:8811812-8829584 GCF_000317375.1 Microtus ochrogaster | reverse complement strand
CCTGCCTCTGCCTCCCGAGTGCTGGGATTAAAGGCGTGCGCCACCACTGCCCGGCCAAGAATGTGTTTTTTAAAAATAAAATGAGTATTGCCATTTTCTGAGGATGAGGACATGAAGTGAAGACTGTGCAAACTCTTCATCAGTTTTCTTTCTTATTTCTTCTTTCTAAAGATTTATTTTCAATTATTTGTACTGTGTATGTCTGTATATGTGTGGGTGTCTGTGGAGGCCAGACAAGGGTGCTGCATCTCCTGGTATTGGCGTTATATGAGGTTATATGTAAGATCCCTAGTGTAGGTGCTGGTACCTGACCTTGGACCTCTGTGAGAGCAGCCAGTGCTCTCAATCACTGAGCCATTCCTCCTGTTCCTTCTTTTCTACTTTCTTTGCAGGTTTACAAATTAGAGTTATACAAAAATATATTTAGAACAACCCATATCAGGACCAAGGGCCTTACAGATGTGCTTGCAATCAAAACTTATTAACCTAAGTCCATTATAACCCAAATTTAAATGCACTGTGTTCAGTGCCATCTCATAGCTGCGTGTGTCGTATCTTTTGGGACTTATCATGTGTGTCTCCATGTAGGTGGTATCATTTGGCATAATATTTTTCCAACACTGTCACATGAAGGAGACAAGGTTGTGAAATAACAAAATATTCCACATTTCTCTCTTGTTCTGTTCTTGTTTAATGTTTATGGGAGTAGATGCTGATTGCTTTTAAGTAGCAGCTTGATGTAACAGACTCATCTGGGAAGAGAGACTTAATGAGAAATTATCTAGGTCAGGTTGGCCTGTGGGTGTGAATGTGGGGATCATCTTAGTTGTTAACTGATGTGGATTAGGAAGACCAAGCCCACTGTGGGTGGCAATAGTCCCTAGGTGAGGAGTCCTAAGAAGTATACAAAGGGAGAAAGGTAACTGAGAACAAGCAAGGGGCCATGCTTTTGATTTCACTCAGCTTTGCCTTGTCTTTCTAGGAGTAACCGACTGTAACCTGGAATTATAAGCCAAATAAATCTTTTCTTTCCTACTCTGTTTTTGTTAGGGTATTTTATGACAGTATTCTACCACACCACTGGCAGGCAGGGGTGGGAAATGACTCAGTGGTTCAGAGCACTTGATATTTTACAGAGGGCCTGAGCTTGTTTCTGGCAGCCATATTGGGCAGTTCATAATGACCAGTTACTCTAAGTTCGATGTTCTTTTCTGGCTTTCATGGGTGCTTGCACATGTGTGGCAGACATACAATACAAAACACACATACATACATGCACATATTTTTAAAACCCTAAGAAACAAAGAAAAAGAAATGAAAATACAGTGTCTTGGTGAGGTTATACCAAGTCATCTAATTATGCCTTGAAGAGGATGCTGAAGTAGAATATCACTCTGGCCTTGGAATGTCAGCCATAGGCTACACCATTTTCCTTTGAAACGGTTGATAATATTGTAAGTGTTCTTGCATGGAGCATAAGATGTAGTGGCATATCATTGAATTTTAATAAATAAAGCTTGCCTGAAGATCAGAGAGTAAAACAGCCCCACTGGTCAGCCTTACAGACCAGGCAGTGGAAGCACACTCCTTTAATCCCAGTAGCCACACTCATTGCCATAGAAACTGGGTGGTGCATGCTTTTAATCCCAGTGATGAAGGCCTTTAATCCCAGCCCTAGAGAGGATTATAAAATGGGAGGAGGCAGCTCTCATACACAGTGTCATTCTGAGATCCCTGGAGGCAGGATTGCTATTTTGGACTGAGGTAGAAGTAAGAGCCAGTGGCTGGCTGTTTTACTTTCCTGGTCTTTAGGTTGAACCCCAATTTCTGTCTCTGAGTTTTTATTAGTCATGCTTCAATAAGATACAGAAACTGTGACTTATCTCCGATAACCATGGGGTCTATCACTCAAATAGGACCTTAAAGGTGTCATGTATAGACTGTGACCATCACAGAAGACAGATTTTTGTTCATTTATTCTATTCTTCCTTTTGTCTTTTGCTCTTTGCCCATAGCCAACATTCAGTAGACTTGATTGTAGGAATGAGGTTTTATTTTCATTCATCCAATAGCTAAAATGTGGGGTGCCAATACTAGCATTACCCAGAAGACTCTTGACAGGATTTATTGAATTTTTCATCTTAGCATATGCCCAGGAAATCAATTTGCACACTGAAGTATAAGAAGCAGTAAACATAACATTGGAATAAGGAAAGACTCAATATTTCTTTCAATTAAGTGTTCATTGGAATTACTTTACAGTTCTAAAAAAAGTAGATTAATACCTCTTTAGTTCCATTAGGCCTTCTACAAAGGGTTATGTTCATATGTGTTTACTGCAACATTGTAAAAGTGAAAAATCAGAAATATTGTATGTGTCCATCAAGAAAATTTGCAGGACAAAAATATGATTAATTCAAACAATAGGTTATTGTGTAACAGTAAAAACAAAGCATCCAACCTGCTTTCATCATTGTGGTTAGCTATTAAATCTACAGATGGAAAAAATCAAAGGTAAAGGGTGTAGAGTTGCATAACTATGCAAGAAAAGGGTTAGGAAGGTGGTGCAGTGGCAAACACGCTTGCTGCGCAAGTGTGAAGACCTGAGCTCAGTACTTCCGAAGCCATGTAAATCTGTTCAGAGATGCAGGTAGTGACAATGCCTGCCTGTTCACAGGCTAACTAGCAGGGCATATACACTGATGAGCAGTAAGAGGACCCATCTCAAATAAGTTAGAAGGCAAGAACCATCAGGAAGCTTTTCCTCTGGTCTCTATATTGCAGGCCCACATACACACATGTCGCATTGATGCATGCAAATGCAAAAGTGATTCAAAATGAACAACGAAACATGCAGACTACATTGCTTATTGTATAGATATGTACGTATTTATAGAAACTATATGCAAGTAGAGATGGGGCTAGTCCACTTGAAGTCCCAGGAGAAGTCAAACTCTGTGGGAAAGAGAATAGTAGGATCAAAGAGCAGGCAGGGATTGTAATTGTATGTGACCGTGTTCCTTAGTTGGTTGGTGAATAGGCGAACAGTTCATTCTCTCTGCATTTGTAACGTTCCCCATGGTAGAGAGAATACACATTCTCAGGTGCTACTTATTGCTGACTAATCAAAAATTACCAGGAGCAAGGCCTCAAAGTCAGTATAAGCAATCAAGGTGAGTTTTGTGGAAAACTAGTTTGAAATTCTGTAGTTTGGATAATCTCCAAATAAACTGAGTGAGAGAGAAAAAAAATGACTGTGCAATAATGTAACTACCTTAGTTTTTGTTTTATCTTTGAGTGTGTGAGCCATTTCATTATGTATCTCAGCCTGACCTAGAACCCAGATTGGCCTCAGTCCTCCTGCTCAGTATGTTAACCAGTGTTCTATTGCTCTGCAGAGATACCATGAAAACAGCAAATCTTATCAAAGAAAGCACTTACAGTTATAGTTCAGAGGTAAGTCTACTGTCATCATGACCGGAAGCATTGACTGGTAGACATGGTGCTAGAGAATAGCTGAGCATTCTGTATCTGGATCCACAGGCAACAGGAAAAGTGGGACACTTGGCCTGGCTTGAACATGTGAAGCCTCAAATCCCAGCCCTAATGACATACTTTCTTCAACAAGGCCACACCTCCCTGGTGACCAAGCATTCAAATCTATGAATCTATAGGGCCATTCTTATTCAAACCACCCATTCTACTCCCTGGCCTCCATAGGCTTTTAGCCATACCCCAATGTAAAAATTCATTTAGTCAAACTTCAAAAGTCCCATTAGTCTGTAATAGTCTCAACACTGTTTAAGATTGCAAAATCCAAGGTCTCTTCTGAGATTCATGCAATCTCTTAAGTGTGTACCCTTGCAAAATCAAAATACATACTCATTTCACATATTTCCAACATCCAATGGCACAGAACATACATTACCATTCTAAAGAAAGTAAAGGAAGCATAGTGAGGAAATACTGGACCAAAGGAAGACCTAAACCCAGGTGAGTAAACTCCAACCAAACTCTGCATCTCTATTTCTTATGGCAAAGTGCTCTCCAGATCTCCACCTCCTTTCAGCTTTGTGGACTTTACACAGTTTCCTCTCTTGGGCTGTCTTCACTTGCTGTTAGCAGCTCTCTTTGGCAGGTATCCCACGACTCTGAATCTCTAACATCTTGGAGTCTCCAACACAATCTAGGCTTTACCTTTACAGCTTCACACAATGGCCTCTCTAGGCTTCCATTCAGGGATAGCCCTGACACATGTTTGGCCTCAGTAGCTTTCCTTAGTCACAGAGGAAGATTCCATAACCTCTTTCTTGTATCCTTGACTATACAGCCAGAATCACATAATAAAATCTGCCCATTTCTGCCTCTTGCTAGGGCTTCAAACATGGCCCCCTCATTCAAACATATTTTTGCCATCTTTCTGCCTTTCATGGTTTCTTTTGCTGACTAAGCATGGTTGTCTTGAAACTCACTCTGTAGACCAGGCAGGCCTTGAACTCAGCGACTTGCCTGCCTTTGCCTCTGGAGTACTGTGTTTAAAGACTGTGTACCACCACAGCCTGCCCTGAATGTTTCTTAAATTCCTTTTCACTGGCTGGAAGTGCAGCCGGTGAGGTCACCACTCCTTTTCTTTCACTTAGTGTCAGACTTTTCAAACGTTTTAACTCCTGTGCTCTTTTCCTCCTTCAACTGCACATTTTGTGTTTTTCTTGCTTATCTTTGTCTTTTCATTATATCTGCATAAGCCTAGCCACTGATAACAGAGCAACTGAGTCAACACTTAGTTGTCTACAAATCTCTGTCAGAGCTGCTCGGTTCGTCTATAACTCCTCAAATTAGCCTCAGGTAAAGTTTTTGGAGAAGGGAAGAAAATAGCCACATTCTTGGCCAAAATGTCATAAGAATGATCCACGCCACATAGTAATATTCTTCTTCTCTGAAACCTCTTGAGCCAGGTCCCCACGGTTCAAATCACACTCAGTCAGTACCATCCATAGTCTTCCATGCTCCTACTATTATGGTTCATTAAGTCCCACTTAAATCATTAAACTGCTTTCACCGTCCAAAATCTACATTCCTCCAAGCAAAAGTACACTCAGGCCTATCACAGCAATACATTGCTTCTAAGTACCAACTTTTGACTTAGTCAATGTCATATTGTTATGAAGAGACACCATGACCATGACAATGCTTATAAAGAGAAATAATTCAGAGGCTTAGTACATTATCATCATGTTGGGAAGTATGGCAGCATGCAGGCAGACATGGTTCTGTAGAGTAGCTGAGAGTTCTATATCTGGATCTACAGGCATCAGGAAGAGAAAGCAAGTAGTGACACTGGACCTGGCTTGAACATTTGAAACTTCAAAGCCTACCCCTAGTGATACATTTCCTCTAACAAGGCTACACCTACTCCAACAAGGCTATACATCCTAATAATGCCACTCCCTAGTAACCAAGCATTTAAATCTATAAGCCTATGGGAGTTATTTCAATTCAAACCACCAACTTAACTTTTCCAGTGCGTAAGTATGGGTACTCACACTCAGAGTTACCACTTTGACTACCATTGGAAGCTTTAGAAAGCTAGAAACAACATGGAACTTTCTTTCATATAGGGATAGAGTTTGACTCTATTCACTGTAACTCAGATTTGGAAAAGTTATTGGATGAATCTGTGCCTCATTTTATCCAATAGTGAAGAACAATAAGGACAAAATGAGAAAGGAGCTAGACTATAAATGCCCATTGACTCTATTGTTACAAAACAGCAAAGCTAAATTTCTATCAGTGAAAATCACATAACATTCATTCATACAGTATCTTCTATCAGTCAGAGGCAACAAACTTACCATCTGAACCTGAGTTCAATTCTCAGACAACTGTCCAATGCAGAAGGCAAAACTATTTACTAGAATTGGTAACATGTTCAAGCAATAATAAAATAAATAAATCTCAAGAATGAAGTCTGTGAGTTTTTCCACTCTCACATTTTTGTGTGACATCCCTTTTAAAACTTCTCTAGACATCTTTATCTATTTGGCTTTGATTCACTGTAGTTCTGAAGGGCTGTGAAATATAGTATTCTGTCCCCTGTCTATACAGACCAGCACCTGAGCATTAGTGGTTCATTCTCATAGATCTTCTCTAATAGTACCTATGAGCAGGTACTTCTGGACCAGAGACAGCAACTTATGTGGGGAAGTGAATGAAGATACGATTCAGAGCCATCTATTTAAATATTCTCTGGAAACCTCCATCCTATACTGAACAACTCTTTTGCATGCAAGGTTGTAGCGTAGCTATTTAAACTGAGAATAATATGACCATTACCATGTGATCTTAGTCTGAAGTGCCAATAGCAACACGGCTCATAGTTAGATCTCAGGTAATGAAGCTGTTGATATTCCAGCTTTTGGTAGGAGAGGTAAGAGGGAGACTCTTATGTGATATTGTAGTTTTTACTCCTGATTCTACCTAAGCTACATGTTATTTAGGGGAGATGCTAAAATAAAGACAAGGTAGGAAGATGACTGTGGTTCGTGCTGTGTGTAGGACTTTCCACAGATGTAGCTGCCTTTCAGTCATTCCTTTTCTTGTAAGCAACCAAATAACCTCATTGGTTCAACAAGCTGCATTTAGATGGAGTATTAAAATTCTTTAGAGGAACAGAACTGAGTATTCTAACAATGGTCATCTACATGAAAGAGAAGTTGAGAACTCCAGTAGCTGCTCAGTCCATGAGGCTGATGGCCTCAGCAGTTTGAATCCAGTGCTGAGGGTCTGGAGCATTTCAAAAGAGGCACTGATTTTTAATCTGAATTGGAAGAATGAAGACACTCAGTTCTGAAGTCAGTGAAGAATGGCAATAGCAGTAGCAACAACTGCGTATTCAACAAGAAGTGAGGGTGTGGAAGCAGGCAGCTGTTCTTCCCTCAGGCCTCTGTTAGGAGGATCTGCCCACTGTAGGGGAGGGTCTTCTGCCACTCAGTTAATCCTTCCTGGAAATATCCGCACATACCCTCTGAGATTCCAGATAGGATCAAGATGACTACCAGGAAAACTATTACAATATGATTGTTTCTTTGGCTTTTCTGAGTTGAATAGCTGTTTCTCCGTATCCCCGGGCTAAATCATGTACGAAAGGTCCACATAGCAGCTGTTTTTAAGTTTGTGGGCATACATCATCTGTTTCAAGTACTCATCCCTGTGTGAACATGACTTTTCTAATAAAACTTTACTCACAAGATCGCCACTTAGCCTCAGGCTATGGTTTGCCAACTTCTGGAAAAGTGAAATTATCTTCCATTCTATCCTTAGAAAACGGAATCTCAGTACTTTTGGCATATGAAGGAAGCAATTGTACAATCTCAAAAATAATAAGAAAAACCTAATTTGCTACATAATATATAAAATTATTATAGAAGTATTGTTATTTTCTGGATTCTGTAATATTTAGCTTTTAAATTTGTAATATGGAATTTTATATTTGTAATAAGTATCCATATAATATCTAAAATTTTATTACTATTTTGCTTTTGTTTGCCTTTTCTTTTTAAATAGGGTTTCTAAAACTGTATAAACTTTCAGCCCTACAAAACTCAGATCCATTCCTGCCCAAAGGCATGAGAAAATTGCACATTGGGGGAATTACAAGTAATTTGGTTTTGCTCATGCGAAATAGTGAGGTGATTAAAATCACAGTCGGAAAGCCCGAGTTGAAATCCAGAGATTGCACCTTATTAGCTTTAAGACTTGGAAAAGTTAGTCTTGATTCTACTCTTCTTTCTTCACTCCTCTTTCCTACCATCCCTCTTTTCTTCCCTCCCTTCTTAATGTGGAAAAAAGGAAAGAATACCTCTAGCCTGGGAGGATTGTTGAATAAGATGAGTATGCGCATACACAGTGTGAACTTGGTAAGTGCAGGGGAGAAAAGTAAAGAAGGCGTGCGGAGGTTGAGGCCAGAATGAAAATGGTACCTGACCAAAAGGTCTGTAAATCTACTCCAAGTGTTTCCATGCACGGTACAGATGATCAGGAATGCAGGCAGGTCTATCTAATCATGGCCTGATCACTTGTTTATGAACTATGAAGGGGCCCCAGTTCTGTCCATATGTGCAGTGAAAGAGAAATTGGAGGTTCAGTTGTCAAAATTCCTCCCAGGGAAACCTTCTGATGAACTGTAAAACCCTGGGTTGTGGCTGCATGACAGGAAAAAATAAGATAAGTCAGTGAAGGCCTATGAGTAGTACCCTAAAGAACTTATGAGGTTAAAACTATCTATCCTTATTACAAGACAGGACAGATGTAGGAAGGTTGGGTTCAAAGATCAATATCCAGGCACCTCCTTGGGTTTTCTTCAGAGCCTGGGCAGGGCCACCAATCCCAACAGTGGCAGGATATGGCAATCTGTGCACACTCACTGTCTGGCACATCATTATCTTACTGAAGACTCAGTTTGTGAAGGGGCCAGATTAGCCAAGTGCTGCAAAATGCTCAGATGTGGGAGGTGTTAGGCATGGAATTACCTGACCACAGATGCTGAGTCTGGACTGGACAAGCTATCGTTTTAATACTTTCTCTTTGGGCTTGCAGTGTCCGTATGATTAAAATCAGGCAAACGGTACTCCCTGACAACATATACAGAGGTTATAGTCTCTGAAGATGGACCCTAAAAAGAAATCCCACACTAGTCAGAATTGAGTATAATAAAGGGTTGTTTATTTAGGGGTAGACTCACAGATCACAGTTCTCTGCTTGAATGGGGAACAACAACTGAATCCCGTAGTAGGAAGAGAGAGGGAACACATGCTTCACAGGGGCGTTTATAGTATAAGAGTCCATGCTCAAGTGGGCAGATAACTTAAAGGCTTCTAGATGTAGGATTTCCTATAGCACCTCCCCCTTTTGTTTAAACAAGAGAGTTCTAAGCCTAATACAAAATTATATATAATAAGAACAAATATCAGGTATAAAAATTAGAATTACAACCAACATAAACAATATCAAGCAAGAAATATGTGATAAAAGTTTCAATAATTATTCTATCTTAAGGTGTTTAAGTCTTGCATTATAAAAAACTTGGCCAAATCATGAAAGGAAAGTAACTACAACTCTCTAGTCTTCAATCCCATTGAAGACCTGAGAAGGAAAATGATATTACTTGAGTAAGCAGGAAGTGAAATCAAGCAACTTCCAAAATGTGCAATAAATGACAGAGACAACTGGCTATCTGGGCAATCACCTAAAGTCTCATTTGCAATGTTGGAGCAACCAACCTTGATTAAGGCCTAGAGTAACTGACTGACCATTTTTAGAAGCGGGAAAATTTTCAAAACCATCTTACCCTGTCTTGGAAAGATTTGACAGTTTTTTCTTGTATCCTGCTTGTCATGTCCAGACATTGTGCATATTGTCAGTAGTTAATGTATGGGCAGTTCCTTGCCCAAAGGACAGTTTTGCCAAGAAGAAAACAAGCTCCAAGAGGAGTATCTTCAATGTTCAACATTCTCTCAGGAATAGATTGGTACTGCCAGGAGCAATTGTGTCTCCCTTCAATAGAACCCCAAGTTATTTAAATGCCATATTCTACAGCTCATTAAAGTGTTTGAAGATTACCTATCTATACAGAATACAATCTCTATGTTTATAAAGAATCTGATTAATTTAACTATGACAAACATGGATAAACTGGGCGGTGGTGGCACACTCCTTTAATCCCAGCACTTGGGAGGCAGAGGCAGGCTGATCTCTGTGAGTTCGAGACCAGCCTGGTCTACAGAGCTAGTTCCAGGACAGGCTCTAAAGCCACAGAGAAACCCTGTCTTGAAAAACCAAAAAAAAAAAAAAGGATGATTATTGACCTATAATTCTTAATACCTATATAACTTAAAGACTAAAACTTCATATTAGAATATTAAACAATCTTTAAACAACTGTGCATCAAATGCGGACAATGACCTCAAAATGTAAACAACGTGTAAGTATCTTGATCAGAGGTAGAAATTTATATTGGAATATGAAAAATATATCCTAAAATTGTATCAATATACAAAATGTCTTAAGCAGAGGTGCATGCATACAGTATGACAAAATAACTTTGCCTAAGTATACAAATATTGAAGGTGAAAATAGGAACATTTTCAATATAATTTAAGTTTGTATCAATATACAAGAATCTAAACCAATATAAGTTGCCTATAAATCATAGCTCACAACTCTTCACTCTATCGCTCACTATTATTATTAGTGTGAGTAAGCTCACACTAATCTATTATCCCATCCAATTTTTCCTCTTTTTTTTCAAAGAGATCCCTGAACCTACAAAATTTTTCCCCAACCCCCAACCCAATTACAATCAACCCCTAAATTATATCCCTAACCCTGAGGACAAACTTTGTTGGGAGAGGGGACATCATCTTCTAGAATTACTTCCAGCTGTCACGGGGGTGATGCTCTTTCTATGGAATCCTGTGAAAGTAAAATGATGGTTAAGTTCCAAGATTACTGTCTGGTACAATTGCAAATAGTCTCTGAGTGTATGATCGGGTTTTTCTGAGGTTTCTATTTGGAGTACTGGCCAGAATGTTTAAAAAAGTGCACCATTCCAGCTAACCAAGTTGGAATCATCTTGAGCAGTTGGTACCCAAAACAGGTCTTATAGTATTGCTATCAGCATCATGATGCTATATCAACCAGGTGGAGTTATTGTTGAGGGGCCCCATCTTCTTCCTGAAAACATCAAAGATTATTGCAGGAAACTTCATTTTTCATTGTGGGAAACTTAAACAGTATTTAAACAGACATATATTCAATGAAAGGTACAATAGAGACAAAAATAGGTATAAGAAAAGTAAAATTTTTTCTAAATTCTTTTTTCCTTTCTGTTCCATACTATGGCTCCTGACATGAAATCGAAACTCTGAATTTTTATTTTAACAACACGATTGAATTTAGGAAGGACAGAGCCATTATCCAACTCCAAAGCCAGCTTTGATTTTTAAGTGAGTCATGACTATTATTCCGGTTTATGTTTAGAGAATCTTACCCTCAGATGACCTGTCCTCATAAGCCATAATTCTCTTTGCTTGGTGATCCTATCTGGATAATTATCTTTTCTCTTTAGGCATCTAGATGTCCAGGGTCTTCTGACTTTTTGAAGATGAGTATTTTCTTGCAAAGACAAGAACAGAACCCTGCCCCAACTTTTATGAGGTTTTCTTACCACCGATTAGTTGCTACCTTTATGTATGGGCCCTCATTTCTCTTTCTCAAGAGATTTCTATTTTTCATACTGAATCTTTATTTATTTTGATGGTACCCATAAGTTTTCTTCTCCTATTGAAACAAGAGCAAAAACCCTTCCCCAATGTAGCACATCTCCTGGTTTCCATTGTGAGGTCAACACATCCTTGAAATACACTGACTGATTTAATTCAGAAGATTTCTATTATCCAATGTCTCATTGTTGCTATTGTTCTTTCTTATTAGCATTAAGAAAATTCAAGGTCAATAAAGCATTATGTAATCTATTTCTGGGAGGATTTTCCATCCCTTTCTGTTTGTTTAACATATCCTTTGTAGTTTGATTTGATCTTTCTATAGCTGCCTGACCTGTAGTATTGTTTCATATACTTGCAATATGCTTTATATTATAATAGCAAAAAATGTTTTATTCTTAGAGACATATGTTGGACCAGTATCTGTATTTATTTGTGTAGGTATACCCATGATGGCCATAATTTCTTATAAATGTGTGATTAATGAATCAGCCTTTTCTGAGCTCAAAGCTATTGCCCATTGAAAACTTAAATAAGTGTCAATGGTGTGGTGTACATATTTTAATTTTCCAAAATCTGCAAAGTGGAACACATCCATCTGCCAGACTTTATTTCTTTGACTACCCTTTGGGTTAC
Organism: Microtus ochrogaster; assembly: GCF_000317375.1. Taxonomy (NCBI): domain Eukaryota; kingdom Metazoa; phylum Chordata; class Mammalia; order Rodentia; family Cricetidae; genus Microtus; species Microtus ochrogaster. Next base: position 8,817,669 of record NC_022014.1, on the reverse strand, counting down.
TCCCTGCAGGTAGTGGTTATGGTTATAGAAAGAGCAAGTAGGACATCTCTCTATAATCTCCTTAGCTTGTTGCCATGTAAGAGAAAAACTCTTCCTTTAATCCATTGCTTTTGACATGATGTTTTTTTATGAAATTTTGAGGCCTTCAACACACATCTAATCAATAATTGATCAATTTCTGCATTCCCTTGTACTAGAGGACCTGGCAGACTCATATGGGATTAGATGTGTGTTGTGCATATGGGACAAAGCCTATTCCTGATTATATCTTGAACTTGTATGAATAATGAAGTCACTTTGTATCATCTGGTATAAATTCAGTGGTTTCAATTTATAAGACACCTCTTTCTGCATATTGTAAACCAGTAACTATATTAAGAGGTTCTTTAAAATCCCTTAGTACCATTAGAATAGCATATAATTCTGCATTTTGGACAGAATAATAAGGGCTTTGTTCCACCTTACTTAAATCTTCTGATTTTTAACCTGCCTTCCCTGATTTATTCGCATCAGTATAGAATGTATGGGCTCCAGTTATTGTTGTGTCCCCTACAATGTGGGGAAGGAGCCAGGTAGTTCTCTTATAAGGTTAATTCTATCACTTTTGGGATAATTGTTATTAATCTCTCCTAAAAATTAGTACAAACTCTTTGCTAAGGTTCATTGTCTTCACATAATTTTTTAATTTCATCAGTAGTAAAAGGCACTCTAATCTCTGTTGGATCTATACCTGCTAGTTGACAAAAATCTCAATTTTCTTTTTATAATTAATTCAGAGACCTTTTTTATATAATTTTTTTAATTTTTTAGTTGGTTTATGTGGTTAAAAAAGATCCATTCTAAGATAACATCTTCCCTTTGCATTAAAATTCCTATAGGGGAAATTCTGGAAGGTGATATAGATATGAATAATTTGCATTGGTATGGATTTTAAGGTCAATTTTGTTATATGTATATGTATTTTTGCTCTTGATTAAGGTATTGTGATTGTGTAGTTCATTTTTAAAATGTAATGTATAATTAGGAAATATAGGTTGTTAATGGATAATCATCAAAAATAGTCAAGCTTGTAGTCATGTTAGTTAGATTTTCTAGATATATAGAGATATATTTCAGTTAAATAGGCATTCTTCATATCTTTCAAAGACTACAGAATATGACATTTTAAATGTTTTAATAACTTAGGACTTTTCATGACAATGAGACATGTCTGCCCCTGGCAGCACCAATCTATGTCAAGAGGAAGATGGGCATCGAAGAGGCTCCTCATGGAGTTTGATAGCCATTTGGGCAAGAAACTGCTCTTGCCTGGACTGTTGCATAAACTGGACACAGAGAACCCACAGAGAGAGGACTGCTGAACTTGCCTAAAGGTGAGATAGTCTTTTGGGGTTCCTGATTCATGAAAGGGTTTGTGAGACATTCTGCAGGACACAGCAGATAGTAAATGAACTACCTTTGAAATTTCCTCCTTCAAGGAAATGTCTCCTGGAAACTATGGGCCTGTAGGCTGAAGATGGATGCCCCAATGGTACAAAAGAACTTTGGGTGACTGTCCAGGCAGCAAGATGTCTCTGTCATTTCTAGAATTTGGAAGTTTCTTACTTCTTGTTTACTTAGGTAATATTATATCCTTCTGAAGTCTTTTATGGAGTTGAAGAATAGATAAATAGTTATTGTTTTCCTTATGATAAAAGATAAAGTAAATATAAATATTGTAACTAATTCTTGCTTGATAACTGTTTTGTTATATGTAATTTTACTATGTTAAAGTTAAAGCCTTTCTTTTTTGTTTAAACAGAAAAAGGGGAAATGATGTAGGAGGGTCATCTGTCTATGTGTTACTTTCATTGGTTAATAAAGAAACTGCCTTGGCTTTTTGATAGAGCAGGATTTAGATAGGTGGAGTAGACAGAACAGAATGCTGGGAGAAAGAAAGCATAGTTGGTCAGACGCCATGGATCCAGCCACCAGGTCAGACATGCTCAATCTTTCCCGGTAAGCCACCACCTTATGTGCTCCACAGATTATTAGAAATGAGTTAATCAAGATGTGAGAGTTAGCCAATAAGAGGCTGGAACTAATGGGCCAGGCAGTGTTTAAATGAGTATAGTTTGTGTGTTGTTATTTCGGGTGTAAAGCTAGACATGCAGGGGCTGGGTGGGACAAAAAGCAGGCCTGTTTGCCTCCTTACTACAGGAAGGCAATATGACTAAAATGCAATTAAGATTTGGATTTACCCTATTTACATGTGCCTCCTGCAATTTTTCTTCATTGACAATTTCTTTTCTGATTCAGCTGTTAGTTCTCTGGAACTATTTAAGTCTTTGTCACCATCTAAGGTTTTTTTTTAATAAACTATTAGATCATGTATTATCCCAACAGCTGGTCATAGACTAGAAATGTCTCCTAACAATCTTTGAAAGTCACTAAGAGTCTGCAATCAGTCTATCATAATTTGTGCCTTTTGTGTCCTAATTTTCTGTAAACCTATTTTGTAACCTAGGTAATTGAAAGAATATCCTCTCTGTATTTTTTCAGGAGTAATTTGTAAACCCCTTTTGACAAAACTTTCTTTACTTCTTCAAACATTCTTTCTATAGTATCTATATTTGAATCAAATAGCAAAATGTTATCCATGTTATGGTAAATTACAGATTTAGCATTTTTTTAACATATTATTTCCAATGGCTGACTTACCAAGTATTGGTATAGAGTGTGGCTATTGAGCATTCCCATTTGAAGGACTATCTATTGGTATCTCCTAGTAGGCCGAGAATTATTATAAGTAGGCACTGTAAAGGCAATTTTTTTCTGTCCTTTTCTTATAAACGTATAGTGAAGGAACAATCTTTTAAATCAATAGCTATAAGAGGTTATACTTTTGGTAATAGAGAGGGCAGAGGAATTCCAGATTGTAGAGGGCCCATAGGTTGAATCACATTGTTGACTAGCTCTTAGGTCTATCTTTTTAACAACAAATACAGGAGAATTTCAAGGGCTGGTTGATTCTTCAATATGGTGAGCATCTAGTTGCTCCTGTACCAGCTGTTCTAAGGCTTGCAGTTTGTCATCTGTTACAAGCCACTGTTTGACCCATATTAGTTTCTCAGCTAACCATTTTAAAGGTAGGGCTATTGGTACCTCTAAAGGTTTGCTAGATGCTTTGTGTTCTTGTACAGCTGAATGGCTGGTGGCCTTTGTGTATAGTATCTTATATTATTTTTCCCAGAAACTCTGTTTCTGGGACTGCAGGAATGTTAATCTGGGTATTCCATTGCTGCAGTAGGTCATGACCCCATAAATTCACTGCAGTATTAGCCACATACAGCTTCAGCCTTCCTCTCTGTCCTTCTAGCCCTATGCATTTCACCCATCTTGTTCTTTGTTTCACTTGAGATAGGGTTCCAGTTCCTAGGAATTGAACATCTGCCTCTTGAAGAGGCTAATTTGAATGCCAAGATTCTGGAGTAATGATACTCATGTCTGCACCTGTGTCTATCAAACTCAAAATTACAATGTCATTTAAATGCGCTCTTAGCTTTGGTCTTTGATCATTTATAGAAGTCTGCCAGAATATACATTTCCTATTTCCTATTAGAATTTTTATTCATCCTCCATGTTTATTCCATCATCCAGAACTTTTTTTTTTTTTTACAGAAGGCTCTGGATTTTTTCATTTTTCTGGTGAGACATGTCGTCCTTCCCAGTGACTGTAAATGATTGGACCACTTTTGATTTGGTGGTCTGCGAGAGGCCCTCCAAGGAGTTTCCTGATGGAATCAGGTTGCCTTATCTGATTTTGTTGATCTGTATTCATTGACCCAATGTCAGCCTTTGCCACACCTACATAATCCAGAAGGTTGATACCTTTTATTTTTGCCATTCCCAGGGGAGACATTATTTCTAGGAATTCCTTGTCTACAATCCTTTCTCAAATGTCCTATTCTATCTCAACTAAAAGATTTGACATTTTGATGTCTCCTCATGCCTTTGGAAATTGTTTCTCCTACCCAAGCTTCAGTATTATAGTCAAATGTCTCAATGGTCATTGTGTGCAGGATCCATTCATCCATTGGCTACTTCAAGAGGAAGATGGGCACCGAAGAGGCTCCTAATGGCATTGGTTAGTCATTTGGGCAAGAAACTGCTCTTGCCTGGACTGCTTGATGTTATGCTGTGTGAGTTGGACATGCAGGACCCATGGAGATATGACTGCTGAACTTGCCTAAAGATGAAATGGTACTTTGGGCTCCTGCTTCATGAAAGAGACTGCCAGACATTCTGCAGGACCCAGAAGAAATACCCAGCACAGATTTCAACTTGGGGGGTGGGGATCTATTCGTCCATGAATTTAAACATCTCCTGCTGATGTAAGCCCCTACACTCCGAAGACAGACTTCAAAATTACTAGTCAAACTCACCTTAAATGACTTTCGCTGAGACTTGAAGAAATAAAGAAAAAAGAAAAAAAAAACCTTGCACTACCAAAATGGGAAATTGTACTTGCTTTTGGAAGGAGGCCCTGGATAAAGCTCCCGTCTGGGAGAACATATGGAGCAAACTGCTCTCTCTGAAGAAGAGTGTGGTGCAGTGTTGCCAGGGACCAAACAGTAGTTTTCTAAGTCACAGGCTTTCTCTGAATCTGCATATTGCAACCAAAAGGGTGCTCAGTCAAGAGGATCCCAAATGGAGCTATGAACCTAAAAGAGTTCATGGCCTTTGGGTTTCTGGGCTCAACTTGAGGACACAACAGCTGTGCCTGCTCTAGGAATCCAAGATTCTAATGATTTCTACAATTCAAAATGTAGACTTAAACTTCCAATTGCAACAGACGTGTTTGTATTAGATCAAGACTTTCACCAATATCACCCTCAAAGTATTCTATTTTTCTAACCGCATTTGGTATTCTCACAAAGAGCCAAAGCTTGACAGGCATTGAGGTCCCAGTGAGAAGGGAAATGTCCTGAGTGGTGACAACTATGATTGGGGTTCAGAGAGGTCACTGGAGACTTTCAATAGTCTCACAAGATTGTAAGGGCCATGGAGAAAAGCAAATGTGGAGGACAGAAGTTCAGTCATTCAGAACCCATGTGGCTGAGTTCCCTGGAAAAGAAGTATGAACATGGAGTTTAACAATTTTAGCTGTTTCTCCCTTGAGTTGCATATTGCCAACAATATGGTAGGGAAGAAAATGAGAGGCAGAGGCATGAGGCAGACAGGTGCTGCTTTGGAGGGCAGGGGTGAGGTTCCAGGTACAGATGAAGAGGACTCAGTTCAGGATTCAGCACAATCGGAGTCCTTTTGAACAAAGCTCGCATATCCTGGGAAAGATGAAGGGCCACACTGTAGGAGGGCAGCTGAAATGCAAACAGAAGAGTCTCCAGTATGTTGTGATTGCTCTTGTCAATTGCCAAAACAACAGAATCTAGACTTGCCTAGTGGCTGAGCCTTTCGGCATGCCTCTGTGGGATTATCCTGGCTGAGTGAGTGGAGGTGGGAAAAGCCATCCTGACTCATCATGAACTACATAAAATGGAGAAAATGAACTGAGAACTACTATGCAATCTTCTCATTGGGCTTCTCAACTGCAGATGGAATGTGAACAGCTGCTTTAAGCTCCTGCTTCTGTGATTTCCCTCCCATGATTGGCTGTAACCTTGCACCACGATAGAGAATAAACACTCTACCTTCAGTGGCCTTTGTCCCGACATTTTTTTTTCTTTTCTTTTTTTTTTAATTTTTTTTTATTGAGAAAAGGAAAAAAAAACAAGTTTCCACCTCCTCCCAGCCTCCCATTTCCCTCCCCCTCCTCCCACCCTTCCCCCCCTCCTCCCAACCCTTCTCCCCCTCCCCC
>NC_022014.1:8805199-8809957 GCF_000317375.1 Microtus ochrogaster | reverse complement strand
AGCTTTAAATAAAAAATAGAATTAAAATTATATCAATTAAATCACAATATTTAGGTATGGAGTTGAGAATGTTTTAGAAACAAATATCTGACAAAAATCTCTGAGAGAAGAATGATTTGTAAAAATAAGGGCAGAAAAGTGTACATGAATTATATTATTTTGATCTACAAATATTATCTTGGAGTTCAGAATTGGATGAGTGTTGGAGGAAGCAGCTTGTTAGTTCTCAGTCACTTAGCTCCAAAATAACCACACAGAAACTGTATTAATTAAATCACTGCTTGATCCATTAGCTCTATCGTTTTATTAGCTAACTCCTACATATTAATTTAACCCATTTCTATTAATCTGTATATCACCAGGAGGTTGTGGCCTACCAGCAAAGTTTCAGCATGTCTATCTCTGTCAGTGGCTCCATGGCATCTCTCTGACTTCGCCCTTCTTTCTCCCAGCACACAGCCTAGCTTTCCAGCCTAGTTCTGTTCTTCTCTGCCATAGGCTCAAAGGAGTTCTTTATTCATTAACCAATAAAAACAACACATAGACAGAAGGACCTCCTACACCAGATGAGAGACTGGAAAGGTGTTTTAGTTAGGGCTTCTATTGTCATAAAGAGACAGCATGGCCACTGAAACTCTTATAAAGGAAAAATATTTAACTGTGGTGGCTTACAGTTAAGAAGCTTATTTTATTATTATTATTGTGCAGCATGGCAGTATGCTGGCAGACATAGTGCTGAAGAAGGAGCTGAGTCCTACATCTTGACTTGCAGCCAACAAGAAGCCGTCTGTGTCAATGGGTGTGTCTTGAGCATATGAGGCCTCAAAGCCTACCTCCACAGTGACACACTCACTCCAACAATGCCATATCTACTCCAACAAAGTCACACCTTCTAATAGTACCACTCCCTATGACTTTATGTGGGGCAATTACATTTAAAGTACCACAGAGAAATAGAAGGCATATTTGAAGAAAATATTCTTAGAATTCCCATAAGGGATAAAAGACAGATTAAATGATCCTATAAACTCAAGTAACAGAAATATTCGAAAATCTATATTGAGTTACATACTGGTGAAAAGTAAGGACAAGGGGCTGGAAAGATGGTGGCTCAGCAGTTAAGAGGGCTTGTTGCTCTTGAAGAGGACTCAAGTTCTGTTCCTACCACTCACAATGGGTAGCTTACAACCACTTGTAACTCCAGTTCCAGGGCATCCCACATCTTCTTCTTCTGGTATCCTTGGGTATACGTACATATATGACACATACCCATTCATACACACATAAACACACACAAATAAAAACAAATTTCAGAAAAGAGACACTAAAGACAAAAATCATAAAGTTGAACAGAGGAGAAAATAGTATTGTTGTCTTCAGAGATATATAATAAAAAATAAATTCTATGGAAATGATAAAACCCAGAATCTACACAAACAAAAAAACAAATAGTCTCTAACTTAAAGTCTGTAGACTATAGACACAGTAAAAATTTAATTTAAAAGTTAAAGCAAAATAAATACATTTCCAGAAAAAAGTATGTTAAGACATTGAACTTAATACTAAATGAAATACTTTAAAATACTTCTTTAAGCTTCTTAACGTTAATCTAGCTGCAAGCATGAACATCTCACAGAAGTAAGGAGGAATAAAGAAGCTTGAATATATTTGAATATGTTTGCAAAATTTGTATATCTTAATTGTATGTGACTTAAAACAGAAACAAAGTTAAAACACATAATGTCACTGTAACAGAAGGCAAATGAATACGTAGACACATGGAAGTTCTAGCATCAGAAACACAGTCAAAGTTGCGACTTATTTTTTAAGCTGCTTTTCAAAATGTATTACTCTGTGTCTGTGTGTAGGTATGTGCACATGAGAGCAGATGCCCACAGAGACCAGAAGAGGGCATCAGATCCCAGGAAGCTGCAGTTATTTGTTGTGCAATATTTGTTTAACTATGTAAAGTTGTGTTGCATTTGTTTATACTGCATCTGTTTAACTATATAAAGATGTATTGCTATTTTACCTTGCCTATCTAAGGCACCTGATTGGTTTAATAAAAAGTTGAACAGTCAGCAGCTAGGGCAGAGGAGGGTTAGGCGGGACTGGTAGGCAGGAAAAAGGCAGCCAGTTGGCCAGCCAGGGACCAGACAGATAGATATGGAGAAAGCAGGAAAACAGGATGGACAGTATGCAGATGAGGTAAATGAGCCTCAATGCAGCACCTAGATTAGTAGAAATGGGTTAATTTACGTTAAAATATAGTGCTAGCTAGAAACTAGCCTAATCTAAGACTGAGTATTCATAATTAATAAGTCTTCATGTCATGATTTAGGGGCTGGTGGTCCAAGAAAGCCTGTTATAGATATTGGTGTTTATGAGGAACCTGAGATGGATGCTGAAACTAAGAAGCAAGAGCAGCAGGTGTTTCTCACCTTCTGAGCCAAGCGACAGTTCTGAGCACAGTTGAGGAGGAGCTGTAACATGGCAGCTGGAAAGGGCATAAGGCAGCTGTACTACTGTGTCAAAGGAGGTGAGTGTCCTATAAGAAAAATAACCCAACTGGAAGGACAAGAGAAAGAAGAAGGGGGCCATTGAGTGATTAGGTCATATATACAAAAAAGACCAATAATTTAAACCTATAAATTATATTGAACAAAAGGAGAAGAATTATTACAATTGGAAGACAAAGGTTATTAGAATTTAAAAGGTAGACTGTAATAGATAAGTAGGCAGACTCGCAGAGTGGGGGAGAGATTCTGTTTGAAAAATCCTCCTTAGATATGAGGATAAACTGGTAGAAAATGAAAGCATGGAAAACTTACAGCAAGCAAACACTGTGTGAAGAACAGGGATATAGTTATGCTAATCCGAATGCTGGCCCAAGAGAGATTGTTGCTGGACACAATAGATGGCATAAGCCCAAGGAGGAGCTGGGATTTATTCATGTATTCAACACATGGCTGCTGTATTTCCACTGTGGGCCAAGGAGGGACAGCTGTGATGAGCAAACATTTTGGCCATCAGGGAAATGATCTGGGAGAGGGGGTGTGAGAAGAGACTGTGGATTCCTGTGCTAGCCAGGTGCAGCCAGGCTCTGCTTTAATTTTTCAATGTAAACATTCTATTTCTTTATTAAAAGCTTATTGATAAAAATATCCTAATTTAAAAATTTATTTCGAAAGAATTTTATGCAATATATTTTGATCATCTTCTTCCCCTTTCCAACTCCTCCTAGACTCCCCGCACCTCCCTACCTATCCAAACTTCATGTTCTTTAAAACTAGTTTTTTAAAACTAATATTTACATTAGTGAAGTGAGAAAAAAATATGAACTAATGAAAGTTTTTTAATGTCTATGTTTGTACTTGTGTGTGTTCACTGGTGCACCCAGGTGTCTGTGTATGTTTTGTTTTACATGGGTGTGTATATATGCTGTGAGCACATGCCATTGCACACTTTGGGAAGTCAGAGGACAATGTCTGTGTTGGTCCTCCCCTTTCACTTTAAGATAAGATATATTATGGTAGTCTGTTACATATATCAGGCTAGCTGGCCTAAAAGCTTTTGGGAATTCTGTCTCTGCCTCCTATGTCAATACAAGAAAACTGGGATTATACACTGCTACATCTGTATATAGGTAGCTTCTGGGGATTCAAACTCAAGTCTTCAGGCATGTGGTGAGAACTTTTCCCACTAGCCATTTCCCCTGCCTGAACTTGTATCTTTAGTAGGATAATAAAGGCAGGAGGGGTTTTTGTGCTGTTTCAGTCCGCAGCTCTATATTAGCACGTGTCAAGCTTCAGTAGACGCTTGAATCCTTACTGCTGCCCTGAACTGCTGTTGTTTCTCTAGGCACACAGCTCCTTTCCTCTTGAGTGAGTTCAGAGAAGCAAGAGTGTGGGATTAGAAGTTCTCAGACATCTGTTCTTTAAAAACATCGCAGGGTATGCGCTACTCATTGAGGACTGACCACTTGGAAATCTCTATAAGTTTCTAATTTAAAGAATAACAAGTAAGAAATGTATTTATGGTTATTGTGTGTAGAGTGTCGAGGTAGCACATGTACCATGGTGTGTGTATGGCAGTCAGAGAACTCTGTGGAGTGGGTTCTCTCCTCTCATTCTATGTGGGTTCCTTGAGTTGAGTTTGGAGTCTCAGGCTTGCACAGCAAGTGCTCTGCCCACTGAGTCAGCCTGTCAGTCATAAGGATGACAATTGTTATAAAATGAAAGTTTATTATTATTATTATTACTGTTCATATCTGCGTATTGCAATGAGTCCAGACAATGCACATATTCTGTACAGCACACATCCTCATATTATGATGGAGTAAATAGATTCTTGCATGGAGGGTCTCACAGTGTGACTGGGTGTGTAAATGTTAAATGGACAGGACATGTGGAGCTCTGAAAGGAAGACAATGATTTATGTTTATTTCAGGAGGATGTACAAGACCCCTCAAACTTCCTACACTGAGGCCTGTGATAGTACTGTAAGCATGATCGCAGCTGGAATCACTTAGAAGGCAAAGATCTTGGCATAACTGTGAAGGGGTTGCTCTTCGATAGGCTAGGGCCCTAACTGAATAAAAGGGAGAAAGTGAACTGAGTACCCACGTCCCTCTCTTTCTGCTTCTTACTGTGGCTGCAATGTAAATATCTGTCTCACACTCCTGTGACACAGGAGCCCTGCTATGACGGACAGACTGCACCCTCACACTGAGACACTCCTGTGACACACCAGCCCTGC
>NC_022014.1:8789147-8804119 GCF_000317375.1 Microtus ochrogaster | reverse complement strand
CGGACTGCACCCTCACACTGAGACACACCAGCCCTGCTATGACGGACGGACTGCACCCTCACACTGAGACACTCCTGTGACACACCAGCCCTGCTAGGACGGACGGACTGCACCCTCACACTGTAAGATAAAATAAGTTCTTCCTCCCTTCCATTTCTTTGTCCAGTGTTTTTTCCAAGCAAGTAGACAAGAGGCTGATTCAAAGCCCTAAACACCATACTGGTGTTTGCAGGCGGAAACTCCTGGTTGGAAAGTAAGATGTAGGTGTGGATGTAAGATTGGGAGTCGATGAAGTCATGAAAGCTGAGTTCCCAAGGATAGTGTCTTTAGAAAGAAACAAAGAGACCGGAGCCCATTAGGCATATCTCTGGCTACTTGGCAGGCTGAAGCAAAAATATCATAAACTCAAGCTCAGCCTGGTCTATAAAGTGGGTTCAAGGCTAGCCCGAGCAATGTAGTGAGACCCTGTGTCAAGTTAAAAATGTAAAAGAGGGCTGGGATGAAGCTCAGTGGTAGAGCATTTGCCTAGCATGTGAGAAGCCTTAGGTTCATTGTCCATACCACATGTGCATGTGCACATGTGTGTGCATGTATGTGCACACACACACACACACACACACACACACACACAGAGCTTGGCTTTCCTTTTTTTTCCCTTTCCTTCTATCACATAAGTACACGGATACAAGGCAGTTGTTGGTTGACCAGGATGAGAAACTTCATTAGGAGCTGGATTGGCTGCCACCTTGACTTTGAACCACTCAGTCTTCAGAATAGAAATAAATTAATATTTGCTGTTGATGTTGAAGCTATGCGTAGATGTTTTGTTCTAGAATCCTGAACTGTTTGTGACCATGGTTTTCTGTTCCTGTCACTAAAGTGAGTTACCATGTTATCATGAGTAAATTCACTATGTTCCCACTCCCACATCACACCCCATAAAAGTAAGCCTGCATTTGGGGGACTGAGCTTCTGCCTCCATGTGAGATTACAGCTCATTCTTTAATTAATTATGCACCAGTGTCTCTGGCTAATAAAATCTAAACAAAGAGCTTTTGATCCAATTCATAGTTTTTTCCCCTCCACTGTGAGCAGGCTGTCAAACATTATCAGATTCCGCATGTAAAGCAGAGAGGAGGCAGGCGTCATCCCCACCTGCTTAGCAGGATTGTAAGCAGAAAGCTTCAAGTCAGAGAACAGTTGGCTGTGCAGATGGCTGGGACAGAAAACTCTGGAAAAAGCCACTTGCTACTGCAGCCCGGACTGGGGAAGAGACCGTTTGAGGGTTGCAGGCAGAGTGACACTTCTCTGGGTTTCTTGACTTGGTCCAATGAATGGGTGAGAACTCAGAAGGAGAATATTAAAATTGGCAAAGAGGTGTCTCAGTGATACATGCCTTACCCACATCTCTAACCATCTTCACTGTGGAAGCTGAATCTCCTGTTTTCCAGGTAAGCAAATGATAAAACCCCCACAAGTGAAGTCATTTACCTAAAATGGCACAGCACTGACCAATGTAAGTATAGTTGGGGGGATTTGAACCAAGGTCTTCCAGACCCTCTATGTTACACTGGACTTTTTGGCAAAAGCCCTAAGGTGACCAGTGAGTGATGACCCTATGTCCATCTCTAAAATGCTGCATAGAGATACTAGAATGTAGAATGTGCTGTCTGACCTTTAAGGCATGCCTTTATAAACTGAGAGAGCAAAATGAACACATAAGGGCCAAATTAAAAGCATTAATGAAAGCTGGGCGATGGTGGTGCACGCCTTTAATCCCAGCACTTGGGAGGCAGAGGCAGGTGGATCTCTGTGAGTTCGAGACCAGCCTGGTCTACAGAGCTAGTTCCAGGACAGGCTCCAAAGCCACAGAGAAACCCTGTCTCGAAAAACCAAAAAAAAAAAAAAAGCATTAATGTACTGAACTGTGTGACCACAACACAAAGTCTGCAGTCAGAGCTCTCTATAGGAACAGAGCTGATAGAATGAGTATTTATATTGAAATGGTTTATTAGACTGCCTTACAGGATATGGTCTGGTAGCTCAATAATGCTTGTCTTATACTCTAGAGGTTGACAATCCAATAGCAGTAGCCCAGTCCATGAAGTTAGGCATCTCAGCAGCCCTGATCTGGGGCAGGATTTCTGGAGTATTTCTGGAGAGCTACTGGTCCTCAGTTCACATTGGAAGCTTGAAAGGCTTCAATGCACACATAGCGAGGCTGAAGAAATTGGCTCCAACATAAGTGATGGAATCAGAAGAGGCAACAACAGAGTAGATATGAGGGGAGTCCTAGTGAAGAGAAGGGAGAATCTTTCTGTCTCCCATGTCCTTTCTCCAAGCTGCTATCAACAAGGGGCACACAAATTCATAGTGAGTCTTCCTACATCAGTGAAGGCAATCAAGACGGTCCCCCACAAAGTTGCCCACAGCCCAACCTAATATATACTATCCTTCACCTCAACTGTCTCTCTATGATGGAGGAAGGTCATTGGTTAAGTAATAAAGAAACTGCTTGGCCTCATAGGTTAAAACATAGGTGGGAGGAGTAAACAGAACAGAATGCTGGGAGGAAGAGGAAGTGAGCTCAGAGGCCATGCTCCCCTCTCCTGAGCAGACGCCATGCAGCTCTCTCCAGGGCAGACACAATGCAGCCAGCCACCAGGTCAGACATGCTGAATCTTTCCTGGTAAGCACACCTCGTGGTGCTACATAGATTATTAGAAATGGGTTAAGAGGCTGAAACTAATGGGCCAGGCAGTGTTTAAAAGAATACAATTTGTGTGTTGTTATTTAGGGGTATAATCTAGCCAAGTGGCCAGGAGCCGGGCTGTGGGAAGAGGCTCGCAGCTCCCTCAACATCTCTTGGTGATTCTAGGTTAATTCAAGTTGACAACTGAAATTAACCATCACACTGGACTCAAAGGATGGATTACCACAGAAGGAAAAATGGAGTAGCTTGGCAGTTTAGAACAAAGAGCATTTTCATGTGTGCCATTATTCTTGAGGTCTTTGAGGGTGAACAGCCTCATTCAGCCCTCTGCCCATTGCTTTGAGTATGTCAGAAAGTAATAATTAAATATGCAAATAAAGTTAATATCAGAGAATCCATAAACTCTGATATCATCTATCATAGACATGGAGGGCCATGAACATCTACTGCATGAATAAAGGCAGTAATGTCACACCCAGACGAAACCTGCTTGTGTTAGTTCTAAACATCCAGCTGTCACAGACACTGACTCGCTGTTGAACATGCAGGTGTTGTTTTAGTTGGCTGGGAAGATAGCTCAGCCAGTACAGTACTTGTAATATAAGCATGAGGAGCTCAATTTGAGCCCAAGTATTGACATGAAAACCCAAGCACAATTGCGCATATTTACGATTCCAGTTCTGGAGATGTGGAGGCAAGATGCTGCCTTGGGCTCACTAGTCAGACAGCCTAGCCTCACCGGGCAGTCTCAGGTACCATTGAGAGAGCTTTTCTCCCCAAATCAAGGTGGGTGGAGCTCGAGGAGTGACAAACACCCAAGGGTGACCTCTTGACTCCTCACACAGGTATACATACATGCACATAGGCACACACAAGTACACTTGTGGTATGATTCAAGGCGCTATGATTCAGGAGAAAAATATACAGAATTTTAAAATATTTATCATAACATTAATGAAAATATTCGCTTATAGCATTCAAGAAAACAAAAATTTTGCATGATATATGACTTAATTAGATATAAACTATGAATTAAGAATTCTGACAGGAAGCAATTACCAAGGCTATCCCATCTATCCCCTGTTACACAACTTGTCATCAACACAGACTTGGGTAAGCTACTGAGCCTCTTGGTGCTAATGGCTTTTGTTGTTTTTTTTTTTTTTCATTTTTAAAAGTTGTGGGTTTCTTAGGAGGTTGTTGAGAAAACAGAATGAGAATGTGTACCATACATAAACACACCATACATAAACAACTGAGAGAGAGAGAGAGAAAAAAACCTCTATTTAGCATTTGGAAAACAAAAAAGCCTCACAAATATTAGTATTTACTGTACTTTATTGTTCTTGAAAGTTACTCAGTAATTTGCTCTCACAATTTTGTACTTCACATGTCTGCTGGTGCACACATGAACATGAGCACTTTAAATAGTCTATTAAATACATTCAGAGTCAGGGGACAAGGATTGTCTACAAAAGGTGATGGTGCTCCGGCAAGAAGAGACTTCCAATATTTTTCCAGTGAAAAATAAATATTTTGGAGCTGAGGAGATGATTCAGTGCTTAAAGCAACTATCAACTTGAGCAAGAATACTAGATTTCAGATCTCTCTTTAGGGTTCTGATAAATGCCAGGTGGATATGGTAGCTCCCTTGTAATTCTAGCCTTAGAAACTAGAGACAGGAAATCTAAGTCAGCTAGCAAGATACACTCATCAGTGAACTCTAGGTTTGATTGAGGGAGCCTGCTTCAGACAGAAAAGTGGAAGAGTGAAGATTTCCAACCTCGACTTTGGGCCTCCAAACCCACAAGCACATCCATGCATGTATAGCTTAGCCTATGTGTATACCCACACATGCAAACATGTATAAACTCATATGTATACACACACACACACTATATATATACATATATACATATATATGTATATATATGTAAACCAAAGAAAATAAGTACTTGTTAGCATGAATTAGAATAAGGGTCTCATAATTAGCAGCCGTTGTAGTTTCATTTGTGTTGCTGTGGTAAAATACAAAAGGGGACTAAAGGGTTTATTTGACTCAAAATTCCAGCTTCCAGCCCATTACTAGAGGGAAGTCAAGACAGGAGCTCAAACATCTAGTCACGTTGCTCTCTAGTCATGAAGACTGCAGGATTCAGAGAGGGTGGAGGGCACCAGGAGAACATGGCCTGCAGAATCAGCTAAGCAGGGCTTGCATGGCCCACAGAGACTGAAGAGACAGGAACTAGGCTGCATGGATCTGTGCCAGGTCCTCTGTGTGTATGTTCTGGCTGTTAGCTTGGTGTTTTGTGGGACTGCTAACAGTGAAATTGGGTATGTTTCTAACTCTTTGGCCTGTTCCTGGGACTCTTTCCCTCGCATTGGGTTGCTTTGTCCAGCATCTGCATGAGGGTTTTCATCTTGTCTTATTGTGTTCTGTTTTGTCCTGTTTGGCTGTTGTCTCTTGGAGGACGCTTTTTTCTGAAGAGGAAATGAAAGGGATGTGGATCTGGAAGAGAGGAGGGATGGAGGAGAGCTAGGAGGAGTGGAGGGGAGGGCAAATTGTGGTTGGGATGTATTGTATGAGAGGAGTCTATTTTCAATAAAAAGAAAAGAATTAGAAGAGAATACATGCATGAGTTCTTGTTTGTTTGCTTGCTCTCAGCTAGTTTTCTCCTTTCTTCAACTGTTCAGGACTTCTTGCTTAGGATTTAAACGGGGGTGCAGACAGTGGGCTGGGTCATTCTATATCAATTCTATTTCAATTAACTCTATATCAATTAACAATCAAGATGAACCCCCACAGGCATGGCACAGGCCAAATCCCTCATTAAAACTCTCTTCTCCAGTGATCCTAGGTGTTTCAAGTTTACTGCTGAAAGGAATTAGCATGGCTGCATTAGTGCAACCACGAGAAGCTCTTTCCTCTGATCATCTTGCAGGACAGAATATTAGTCTTTTCAGAGAAATTATCTGAATTGAATCCCACTTTTTATCATGAATTCTCCAAGGAGAGATAAACACACAAAACCCTCACTGAAGATTGCAAGTGACTCATGAGAAGACTGGCCCTCTGTTTTGCATGTTTTCCTGAGTATCCGAGAGTCACTGGTCCCTTCATGTACCAGATATCTCCTTGTAATCTATTGAAACAATAAGCATTACCCTTGCAATTCAAGGACTGTGCTTTGACACTCAAAGCACTCTTTAGGTACTGTACACTTGCGTCCACTTCTCTCCATGGAGACTTGTCTGGGGGCAGTTAGCAAACCCTGGCAAGGTGTCACTCAAAAGAGAATGAGAGAAGTGGTATTTGAGGAACCAGGCAGCTGTATGGAGAATTGCGTGTTAGAAGACTAAGCGAGGCAAATGTTAGAACGAAATCGGCCTCCCCGGATCCAAACCAGGATCCAAAGCCTGGAACTTCAGTGCACATGGTGTCAAAGAGAAATCAGAAGCCTGTAGCTCTCTGCTTCCTAATAAAGGAGAAATTCTGGAACCAGTGGGAGGGAAAGGAAGGTGAGGGCATCTACAGCAAGAAATGGAGGCACTGCTGCAGTCGGAGGTGTGATGAACAGTGGACAGGAGGCTGTGGCACTAACAAGGAAAGTGTCCTCTGGACACAGTAGGGAAACTGCATACATTAACTCTCAGCATTTATGAAAGGATTCATAAGCCTCATGCGAGCCCACACCAGATCAAATGCCGCATAGAGAGGAGAGGTGGGCACAGGTCCCAACCCAGTGCAAGAGCGATTAGCAGTAGGGAGCCCCTGGGAGAGGTAGTCAGTTTCTTTTAATTAGAGTGTTGCCCTGGTAGGTCCACCACCATGTTTCTGGGGAAGCCCCCCTCTCGTCCATAAATGTGTGCGCAGCAAAAATTGAAAAATCGAGAGGTGAAATAAAGAATGGATATAAAGTTGGCTGGGTAGGGAAGAGGGATGGATCTGGAAGGAGTTGAGAGGAGCTAGTGAATATGATCAAATACAATGTGCAGAATTCTCAAAGAACTATTGAAATAATTCCATAAATAACTCCCTGATTTAAGTTTCTTACCTTTAAATATCATTTCAAGTTAGCACAAAAGTAATGGCTTTATTGTGGCCTTTTCTTATATGGTAATTCTGTTTCTTTAATCCTCCTGCCTCATTGCCCTCCCCTAAACTCCTATCCCAGGCTTCCTGTTTCCTGTAGAATATCCTCAGTGTGCCGAGTTAGAGGAGGGAAAAGGGTGGCCGCCTCCCTCCCCTTTAGCTATGCCAGAAAAGAACATATGTCTCATCATTTTTATTTGTCCATATATTTATTTATGACACAAATACTGATCATCATCTGTCTCCCGTCTCTGTTTAAGACATGTCTTTCTGGTCATGAACAAGGGAGGACAAGTGTTGTCTTCTTGAGAAGCAGGGAAAGATCATGAGTAAGCACATTACTCTCTAAAGAAGACAAGTGCAGCCGGTACTGAGGACTGTGAAAGTCTCAGGCAGGATGAAGTAATGATACCTAGATTGGTCAGAAGGGCTGGGTCATCAGAAGGGGGCAGTTGCCAGTGGATGCTGAATGAGGAAACACTGTACAAGTGTTCAAAGATCACTTGCTACAGGGGGCTAAGCAAGTAGTAGGGGCTACAGGAAAGATTTAGGATGTCACAGGTTGTGCAAAAAGGTCAGAGTGGCTGAGACATTGCAGAGGAAGAATAAATAACAGGCAGTGTACATAACCTGCCCTTCAAGGGAGTATCTGGTAGGAATTTGACTAGTTTTTCCTCTAATGTTATCATTATCATATTTTTCAGGTTCAAAATTTGTGATCTCTCTATTTGTAGATAACCCGGCAGGCACATACTGAGCATAATATGTCCTTTACTGAAGTACAGATTGCAGTATAAACTCATGGCTCTGGGAGTGAAGCTCAGCATCCCTCCACGGAAGCTCATCATTGTCTACAAGCTGCCGTCACCTTGCCACGGCTCTTGGGGAGTAACTACGTGTGTTAATTTGTGTCAGGAACCCATCACTCCCAGTGTCTAGAATGGTTATGAGGAGACACAGCAGTGACTTAAGAAGGGATGGTTCCTAAAGAGAAAAGAGCTTCATGTGGGCTTTTAATTTTGTGCTTCAGACTCATCCTTTCTCTGCTGGAGTAATTTGCTCTCTTTCTGCTATGTTTTATTGCATTCATGAGGAATGTCCATTGCTGCTCTGATGTTATTTGGGGACTTGAGGATCTGGGAAGATCTAGATCTTTGTACCTTACATATAAAGGCAACACTGCTGGGGTTACTGTGATGTATTTTACAAACAGTGGAACTGGGTGATCAGCTGTCATTTAAGTTTGAGTCCTGACCTTTTGCTTTTGCCCCTGTACTGTGTGGCCATGTGCAAGCCATTTCTCTGCTCTAATCCTCATTTTACACAGTTGTGAAATGGGATGAGATCATGAGTTTATGGAGTTTTTAAGTAGAAAAAATAAGACAAGGTAGGTAAAAGAGGGTAGTTAGCAATGATGATGATGATCATCATCTTCAGCAGCAGCAGCCGCCGCCGCCTTTGGTTTCATCATCATCACCAGTCTTTCCTTTACCTTCCTCACCATCCTCCACTCTCAGAAGCATATCATCTTCTTTCACCGACACCATTATGTTGTTTGCCTTCTGAATTAGTTACTTTTTTGTTGGTGTGACAAAATATGGCGGAAAGCACAGTAATAAAGGAAGAGTGTATTTTTGGTTCACAACTCAGGAGCACAGTCTATCATGGTGGGGAAATCATGGTGGCAGGAGCCATAGTCAAGTGGTTTAGTTACAGCTATTCTCAGGACAAGGCTCTGGACCACAATGTACAGGAAGCAGCCTTGGGAACCTGCTCACTGGGGTTTGAATCCTGCGTCCTCTACTAGTTCTACGTCTGTGAATTCATGCAAATTTTGATGTTCCATGTCTCAGTTTTCCTAATTCT
This sequence comes from Microtus ochrogaster, assembly GCF_000317375.1. Lineage (NCBI taxonomy): Eukaryota > Metazoa > Chordata > Mammalia > Rodentia > Cricetidae > Microtus > Microtus ochrogaster. The sequence continues at coordinate 8,795,447 of NC_022014.1, read as the reverse complement.
ATCCAAGGGTAAAAACAGCATCACCTCACAGAATTGGACTGAGGATTAACAACCCACATTCAGATAAAGTGCAAGGGTCGTCAGGGAGAGTGTTTTCTATGGACAGGAAGATGTGTCTATCTGTGATATCTGAAAGTGGAACTTGTGCTGAATTATCAAACCCTAGTCCTGAAACTAGAAGCCAGATGCAGATGGATACTAATCTGTCATTGTCTTGCTTCTTGACATCAAAGACAAATGTAATGCCCTGAATCCTCAGCCTTCCCCTGCCTGATGCCATTCTGCCCTTCCTGTGTATGCCCAGGAGATGGCTCCCAGAGGAGGCATTGAGTCTGCAGCCCAGCTTGTGTCTACAGGGGGAAAGCAGTGGGATTCCAGATAAAGCCTCTAACCTTACCCTCCCCACACACCCTTCTTGGTGAACCCTCTAAGGTCTCAATAATTCACCTCAGTCTCTAGGCTCAGACAGGTTGCTTGGAAAAGCAAGTTTTGAGCCAAGGGTTTTGGCAGGTCTTAAAATATTTCCTTCTGTGTGACTGAGATCACATCTCCATTATGGGCACCTGGAGTGCAGCAAGGCATAAAAACACAGGAATGAGGAACAAATGCAGCCCTCAGCTTATAACTCACCCCTGTCACAGTGAGACCTAGGAACAACCCATATGACTTGCAGTGTGAGATCTGGGAGCAATGAACATAGCTTCTTGGTTGTATTTGTTTTAATGATATAAAGCAATATTAAGTATGCTAATGAAGTATTTGTCTATCCCCGGGGGTAGCTCCTGATTTCTCTGCATTTCTAATGGACAAAGCTTGAAAATGTATGTATTCATTTGCACCCTCCACCAGCTCCTACTGGGTTGCTGACTTCTGCTCCTGCTTCCTAGAAAAATGCTGGAAGTCAACAGAGGTGGGATATAGAGGTCACAGATAAACACAGAACAAGGTGAGGCATGTGGTAGTGCCACAGGCAGTCACTATAGAAACCACATTAAATACTAAGGTCCCGGAGACACAGAGGAGGCTGTGGTATTGCTGCTAAAATAGCTCATTCACAGCGAAAGAGTGCATTGTGTATTTGTTTGTTTGTTTAGTTCATTTATTAGGGATATTAGAGATTGAACCCAGGCCTTAGTGCACGTGAGCAAGCCCTGCACCACTGAGCTCTGTCTCCGTGATAGATGTCTTTAAATTGTTGGAAAACAGGAGGAATAAAAGAGAAGAAAAGGAAGGTAAAGAATAGAAAGAGTGATTAGCTCAACCAATGAATCACTCAGCTATAGTGCCAGAGATAGGAATTGATCAGTGCATTCTGAATTTATTAGGCATGGCTGCTAAACACCCCCTCCCACAGACACATAAACACAGACACACAGACACACAGACACACACACAGTTGGCCTTATATGTATACTGTCTGCTAAGCCTTAATTATTAATTAAGGGACCACACTAAATATTTTCCATAAATTATTGTGTTCATTTCTAATTCATAGATGAAGAATCTGAAAGACGGAATACTTTTCACCCTAGAGTCATTCAAATCTTACCCAAGAGAGATTTAGGGTCATACTGCCTGACTTCTGTTCCCACTTTGGCCATCTCTCCTTCTTGATGATGTGGCCATCTTACTGGTTAAGAGGTCACAGGATCACCATAGAGAATTCTCAAATAAGAAAAGACAAAGAAGTTTATCCTATTCATGAGAATATGTTCCAAGACCCCAGGTGCATGTCTCCAGTTGAAGATGATAGTACCAAGCCCTATGTACACAGTTTTTCTTAGTTACATATATATGAAATATATTTCTCTGTATGTGGCTACAATAAGGTCTAATTTATAAGTTAGAGTAAGAAATTGACATGTGAATGGGTGATCAAAGACAACAGCCGTACCAACGGACTGTAATAAGAGTCACAAGAATTTTCTCCAGTATTGTTTTCTTCTCTCCGCCTCTCAATAATTGAACATAAGCACTGTGATTCTGCAACAGCTGATCAGACCACCTAGATTTCTACTTCGTGAATGGTGGTTGAGTAGCACATGAAGTGTGGATATTCTGGAGAACATGGCAATTCACATCTCAGGTTGACTGGAGTCAGGCGGTGTGAAATTTCATCATACTATTTAGAATGACAAGAAACTTAAGATTAATTATTTGGTTATTTCTAGAAATTTTCATTTGGTATCTTCAGACTGTGGTTACCTGAGGATACCTGGATCTGTAGAACTTGAAAGTATGGACAGCAGGAGGGGTCCTTTATTAGAGGAATAACAAGAGACAAGATAAGGCAGTGAGATAGGTCCACTGTGACTCACATTCATCCCTCTCCACATCCGTGAAAAAGTCTTTGTGGCCCCTTAGTTCTGGACACAGTGCTTATGAAATCTGCAGGCCTGGCTCAGTCTGTGTGTCACAGAGGAATTCTGCACTATCCAGCAAACGTTTCTCCCAGAATTTGTCATCAGAAGATGACGTCATCTTTCATGCTTTGAACCCCATGCTCCCCTTATGTGAATTAGAGGTAAACAAAGGTGAAAACGTGTCCTCAGCTTGGCAAAGTGTGGCTGTGGCGGGTTCCATAACAGCTCATCCCAACACCCTGCATCTTGGTTCTTACTGGTGTTCTCTTTAAGCAGTGTGGTTACCTTCAGAAGCCCACAAAGGAGAGAAAGCAACAAAAATGACAAAATGAAGCCACAGAGAAAGCATGGGTACTGAAGCAGGTGGGAAATTGTTTTTTAATAATCAGAAATCCATGGAGAATATCAAACCATCTTTGCCCACAGACAAGCAGCTGCCTGTGGAAGCTTCAGCAGGCTCAGATGCGACCAGTGATAAACTTCTGCTATTTTTTTGTGCTGTGAAATTCTGCAGTGGATCATCTCTCTGCCACTATGGAAAGAACCTGCACCTCTTAGTATTTTGTTTCTCTTTCTCTTCACGTATCCCACACTTCTCCTCAGATTGTGTGAAAATGAAAGTTTCCAATAGACTTCTAAGTGATCCTAGAATCTGCATGTGGGTGGTGTGTGTGTGTGTGTGTGTGTGTGTGTCTGTGCCTGTGCATGTGCAAGTCGGCCAAGAGGTCAACCTTGGATGTTCTTCTTCAAAGCCATCTTCCTCCTGCTTCTCCTCCTGCTCCTCTTTCCCCTGCTTCAGATTTAGTTGTGTGTGTGTGTGTGTGTATGCGTGCACACACACACGTGCAAGCACACGTACATGTATATGGGTGCCTATGGAGACCAGGAGAGGGCTTCAGATCCCCTGAGCTGAAATTACAGTGGTAGTAAGCTGTGTGATATGGGTGCAGGGAGTGAACTGTACTCATCTGGTAGATCAAGCTGTTCTCTTAATTACCGAGCTATCTCTCTATCAATAACTTCACGTTGGCTTTTGAGACAAGATTTCCTATAAGCCTGGAGTGAGCTGATCAGAGTGTCTTGGGGATCTGTCTGTCTCTTCCGCCTAAGCATTTGGGTTACAAATGTGTGTCACCACACTGGCATTGGACATTTTACTTCTGGTCATGTCTGTCGAGATCAGAAAAATGAGTAAAATTGAGACATGATGAATTAGGCAAGTTTGGGTCTTCTGAAGAGCTTGCCCAGTGAAAGCATGATTTCTTGACTGTTTAATTGAACTCCTGACTGATTTCTTGACCGAGGCAGGGTGCTACGTTCTTGTTTATTTAGTTACCACTTCCTTAAAATGGTGGTAAAATGAGGCACTCAGCCTCAGCTATTTGGAAACAGGAACCTTTGGATGGATGGGAGTTGGAGACATGGCCACACCCAGATGAACAGGGTACTCAGCTGGGAGTATTAAGATCATTGTGAGATCAGTACACTGTCAAATCCCTTTTAGAGCAGAGAAAGTGAAGGCACAGATTCTCCAGGGCTCATGGGTAGACTCTTGATCGCTCAGGACTCAGTGTCTGGGACTTTACGCTGCCTCAAAGCCTGCGCTTACCAATGGCTTTCCGAATTAACCCAGCTCCTGACATTACTTTTCTTTGTAATCTTGGGGAGATGCCTCATCTGTCATACGGCATGGATTTTAAATTATGGAAATCAAAGGATTTTTTTCAGGTTATGGGATTATTATTTTTTTTAATTTTTATTTATTTATTTATTTTTGTTGAAAAAATTTCTGCCTACTCCTCGCCTCCCATTTCTCTCCCCCTCCTCCCACTCCTCTCCCCCTCCCCCACTCCTCTCCCCTCTCACCCCACTCTTCTTCCCCTCCCCCCTCTTCATTCCCCCTCCCTCTCCAGTCTGAAGAGCAGTCCGGATTCCCTGCTCTGTGGGAAGTCCAAGGTCCTTCCCCCTCCATCCAGGTCCAGGAAGGTGAGTATCCAAATAGGCTAGGCTCCCACAAAGCCAGTTCATGCAGTAGGATAGAAACCCAGTGCCATTGTCCGTGGATTCTCATCAGCCTTCATTGTCCGAAATGTTCAGATAGTCCGTTATTTTTTTTAACGTAGTCATCAGATTATTACTTTTTGTGAAAACAAAGTATCTTATAAACTTTCTTTTCTTTTTGTTGAAGGTGGCCAAGAAAATAAAGGCAGTATAAAATTGATGTCAGAATTAAAAGGCAACATTTGTGTGCCCATGTGTGTGAGGTAATATGCATGTATGGTGCATGTGCATATGGAGGTCTAAGCATGACCGTCAGGGAGATTCCTCTTGATGCCAATCATCTTGTGTTCACTCTGGGGCCTGGAACGCCAAGGACTAGGCCAGCAGGCCCCAAGGACCCTCCTGTGTCCTCCACCCAGTGCTGGAATTGCTACTGTGTGCCACCAGGCCTAGCTCTTCACTCAGGTGTTGGGGTTCAACTCGGGTCTTCGTGCTTATGCGTCAAGCACTTTACTGATCAAACCATCTCTCTAGCCCCAAAAGGGGACATTTACAGTGGCTAAAAGCCCCCAAATCACACCACTCGTGCACAAGTCTGCCTCCCATTTGTTAAGTGTCTGGATTTGAGGAGTCTTTTTCTGACTCAGCTCCCTTTACTACAAACTCCCCCTCCTCAGGTGGTGGCAATGCAGATAGGAGTGTCTGATTAGACAGTACTCAGACACCTCACTGGAGAGTAGCATGCATTCTGTAAGGGCCAGCTGTGGTTATTGATCCATTTGTTGGTCACAGGGATGGTAAAATGTATTTTAGGCTCCCACAGGTACACTCCCTTAGGCAGCAGTAGATATATTGAGAACCTCTAAGATCTCCCTAAAACAAGTGCCAAGACCCCAAAATATTCCGACCTTTGTGCCAAACTGAGTATTATCGGGGAAAAAAAGGAATGAAAACAAATGAGAACAAAGACCCCCCCCCCTTGTCCCCACTCAGTGCTATCTATGACCTGCTAACTTCCCAAGACTCCTGGATAGAAAAGCGACTCAGCACATAGAAAAATAGTTTTTATTTGTTAGTTTTGCATAACTCTTTAAGACAGGAATTTGACTAATCCGTGCCTGCCAGTACTATGCCAGGGCCTTGTTGCTGCCTCCAGCACAACAAAGCATGCGGTATTGTGGGGAGCAGATGCTCATCCTGTGTGTGCCAAGGGAAGGGAGATGAGGGGGAGGAAGAAAGCAGAGAAGGAAGTTGAGATGGGCCTAATGCCCACCTTCAAAGATGGTGAAGCAGATGGAAAGTGTCCAGTAAATGATTGGATGTGCAGACCAAGAAGTGGGAGACGTAAACCAGGCTCAGGCACCTGCTTGAAGTAGTAGGGGTGGGCCAGAGTCTGTTAAAGAGAACTTCTGGAAATACTTCCTGACTACAAAGACCGATTGACTGGTTAGAATTTCAGTGGCCTGGCAGGTTGTGATGTTGCAAGCTCTAAACCAAAATATCTCAGGTCATCGTTATCAGTCTTCAAAGCCTCTTATTATTGCCATTCTCCGAATGTGACCTAGCGTCTCTGTGACCATCAAGAAATTCTTTGGAATGTGCAGATAGACTCTTAGGTTCTATCAGTCAAAAGGCTGAGAATGTTGTTGGCATCTTGGGTCTATAGGTAAGACTTTCACCTACAAACGTTTCCTTTGGGGTACTTGAAGTGTCTTACCTTACATTTTCCTGAGGTCTGTTTCTACAAAGCTACCCAGGACTGTTATCAGGAAAGAGTCACAGTATTTGAGAAAACCTGAATCTGTATCTGTGGCCACTGCCATTCATATTAGCTCCAGAATAAACCCCCTCCTTTCTTTCTTCTGAGGTGGGAGCTATTGCCGTTTCTTCCCTTGACAAGCCTCAAATCCAGTTCATCCCAGGCACACTCACTCCC
>NC_022014.1:8787740-8788877 GCF_000317375.1 Microtus ochrogaster | reverse complement strand
AGCAGGGTGAGAGCCCAGGCACACCCACTCCCGCAGGGGTCATCTCAGGCACACCCACTCCCGCAGGGGTCATCTCAGGCACACCCACTCCAGTAGGGGTCATCTCAGGCACACCCACTCCAACAGGGTGAGAGCCCAGGCACACCCACTCCCGCAGGGTGAGAGCCCAGGCACACACACTCCCGCAGGGGTCATCTCAGGCACACCCACTCCCGCAGGGTAAGAGCCACACCCAGCCACTTTCTCCTCCGTGTGGCTCTGAGGAGGAGTGTAGGCTGCAGCCTGGGTCTACTCTCACAGATGAATGGCTTAGCAAAGACTCTGAGACTCCAGGTCAGGGCTGCTTTCCTTGCTCAACTGTGTTTCACATCTCTATGCCTTGTTCACTGCTCCAGTGAGTGGGGGTAACAGACATAGAAGGGAGACCATCAATAAAAGGCCTGAAAATAGCTCAGGTCCTAATTAGGGTATTGTTTTATATGGGAATCCCAAATTACTAGCCTTTTGAAAGATTTGTATCTATTATTATTATTATTTCTAGTAAGTCCTAGAGAATTTTGTATAAGGTAGTTTGAGCACAGTCTTCTCATGACTATACCATTCTCTATCCATGCAACTTTGTGTCATTTTTAAACAATGTTAATTGTGTGTATGTGGGTGGGGGTTGGGGATTCTCTACAGGTAAATGTGGGGTACATGCCCATGAAGCCCACTATTCCTCGTGGTTGCTGGGAACTGAACTTAGGTCCTCTGAAAGAGCTACCGGCACTTTTAACCACCAAGCTATCTCTCCATCCCCCCCCTCAAAAAAAATGAGCCTTGAAATGTAGTAAACTGACCCCTGCCAGAACTGCAGCCTGGAACCCTGTGACTTGATCCTTTAAGCTGGACTGATGGAGGAAGGTCATTGGTTGATTAAATAAAGAAGCTGCTTGCCCTGATAGGTTAGAACGTATGTGGGAGGAGCAGAATGCTGGGCGGAAGAGGAAGTGAGCTCAGAGACTCGACAGCTCCGGGCTCCCAGGCAGACGCCTCAGAAAGACACGATGCTCCACTCTTGCGGGCAGAGGCGAGAGCTCTGCTCTCTGAGGCACATGCGATGAAGCTCCGACCCAGGATGGACGTAGGCTAGAATCT
>NC_022014.1:8772224-8784740 GCF_000317375.1 Microtus ochrogaster | reverse complement strand
GCGAGAGTTAGCCGAGAAAAGGGCTAGAGCTAAAGAGCCAAGCAGTGTTTAAATGAATACAGTGTCCGTGTAATTATTTCGGGTAAAGCTAGCTGGAGGCGGCTGGGGTGATGGGGAGCAGCCCCACCACTCATATTACTACACTGGACTGTACTTTAATCAACTGGGATTGCCCTGATTTACTTGAACCTGACTTGTATGGCTCTAATTTGTGTGGTAGAGACCGAAGAACTGCAAATTATGTGCACAGCAGCTCCTTCTGACCTTCCAGAACATACTACCCAGTATGGGCTATCCAGTATGAATTACAATCAGAAAATAGCAAGCAGAAGGTTTGCTCACCCCAGAGGCTGCAGAAGTTTCTCAGTAGCTGAGAGCATTTACAGTCTTGCCCAGGTCCATTTCCAGCACCTGCAACCGAAAGTTCAGAGGTTCACAGTCTATAACTCCAGCGCCAGATGGTTCAACACACTCACCTGTCTATGTGAGTACCCATTTCCTTCCCCCCATTTAAAAATAAAAATAAGCCCTTGCAAAAATGAATCTTAACATCCCAAACTCTCATCATCCAGCTCAGCTGTCACCTTGACCACTGAACACATGAAGGGGTACATCAGTAGACAGTAATATTTTGACTCTGTATTGCAAAGTGATTTTGCTTATCTTGCCACTGGACTGAGGACTGAAGGCTTCTTTGAAGCAGCTTTTATCACTGAGCTTGGTGGCTCAGGTCTGTGTAGTTCCAATTACTTGGAGGATTAGGCAGAAGGATCTTACATTCAAGGCCTAGCTGGGCTACAAAGCGAGTTCAAGGCCAGCCTGAACAACTCACTGAGATCCTGTATCAAAATAAAAATGTTTAAAAACATGTATGGAATGTAGTTCAGTCACTTGGCTCACACACACAAAATTCTAGATAATGTTTTATTCTAAACACCCACTCTGATCACAAAGTGACCCTGACATCTTCCTTAGTAGAATGTGGTTCAGTTTGTTTTAGTTGAAAAGCAAAGCCTCTAAGGAAAGACTAGTATGGATGCACATCCAGACTCTGCCACCCCTGTGGGAACTGCTGTGCTGGCCCTGTGGATCATCTGCTTCTCAGTGTCCTCAATGCTCTTCTATCTGGGCTTTTGCTCATTATCTGCAGATCACTGAGGTCACCCCATCCCCCGACACCTCCTCTTGTCTTCTTCCGTGACTTTTTCCCATATGCATGCACACAGCAAGTATAATCTCGAAAATACAAATTTAATTGTTGTTTACTTCTCCCTTTCTCCCATGATACTGTAGACATATCAGCCCTGTCCTCATGTCCACAGTCCAGAATAACCTCAGCGGCACCCTCAGAGGTGCTCAAGCCACTGATGTTACTACTCTCCTTTGCTTGATGTTTATATTCTCCACAGTTTAGAAAAGAGCAATCCACGATACTACCAGAGGTCCCAATAAATACATGGTGGCTTATCCACAGAAGGGAAAACTGAAGAACCAATCTATTTGTATTAATATGCATAGATCTGGAAAACGAACAAACAAACAAAATGTGATAGTATCCTAGGTGAAAAAGACTACTTTTGGAATAACAGCAGAGGGAAATATTCACCTAAATCACAACTCTAATAAATATATACTTATATATTTATATATATATAAAATAAATATATACTTTCAAGATTAATGGAAGCATACAAAAGGTGGTCAGTATACACAGAAAATACTTAATTTTTTGGAGGTGGAATAGAAAATGACAGTGATGGAGACAGCATAAGGACTTTGATTTTATTTAGAGGGAGGAAGAAGGAGGGGAAGGAAAGGAAGAAGATCTAAGATCTCGGGCTGAAGCAAACTTGAGTAAGTCAAACCCATAAGAGTGATAATTTTTCAGGGGTGAAGCGACCCATAGCCTCTTTTATCCACAGCAAAGAAGAATCAGGGGAAGTGTCTTCAGGGCTAGTGCTTCCTCCTCATATGCCTCTTCTTCCCATCAGTCCCTTTGGACTCTATTGTTGCCCTTCCCCTCATCACACCACCTGTACTTCAGGACTCCCCCTTGAAAGTCTACTCACTGTTTCACTGCCTTCCTCTATTGGCGCAACAACTTAAACACGCTTATATGAAGACTCTAAAGGCATTCAAAAAAGTCAAATGCAAATCTACTACTGTAGAAGCTTCCTAACATATACACATAGATCCTATACATACATGATACATATACACAGATGTCATATTCATATATAACACATACATATACAATATGTCATATGCATACATAATGCATTTACACACATTTCATATATAATGCATATACATATATACAATATGTATACACATACCAATAAAAGCAACACATATACAGAAGGACTTCCCACACCATGTCATATACATATACATGTACATAAAACGGATGTTTAGATGGAGTTATCCCTTAACAGAGGGACACTGACTATGTCTAGCATCATAGACTAGCAAATAAAAAACCCAGTGCATCATATAGGACACCTTTCTCTGAATTGTTGGCCAGTAGAGTTCCTTAAACTCCCTCAAAACATTGCATGGTTTTACTATTACTATTGTTCACTCTCCAGAACTTGATAGTAGGACCCTATTGATAAAGATACTAAATACATACCTGAGTAATTGAACATGGAGAAACCAAGCCAGGATTGACATGGAAGTTTCATCCATATTGACTAGATGTTATAGTTTTGGAAGGGTCTGTACATGCTACCAGATAAAAAAGTTAATAAACAGCCTTACCCAGTGGTTCTTCTGGAGAACTACAACAATGACTACCTTAGTAAGATATCCCTACTGCTGCAATAGAGGGACAACTCTTATAGGAATAACCAAGCACTTTCTGGTTTGATTTAAAGCCTGCTTCACAAGATGGAACTCATGCTTGATACTGTTAACTGATCCAAAAGCACACGGCTGGCTAGGTCATAAGGGAGAACCTAAAGTAGTTGTCTGCTAACTGACATACTAAGAAGCCACCTCTAGGTTCTTACCCTTATACGCACACACAGATTAGTGCTCTCTTCATTAGAGACTCTTTTTACAGTAGAGAGTGATTAATTTCAGAGATTCATAACTTCTCACCTGTGTATAGAATAAGAGACTATGAAACACTTATCTCTTATCTCTAAATGAGAATCTGTGTTACAGACACACACACACACACACACACACACACACACACACACACACACCTCCAAGTCCAAGTTCAGGAATCATTGCGGAAGACAGGGAGGAAAGACCGTAAGAGATAGATGCAGAGACCATCTGCAGTGAAGGGGTATTTGACAAGCACAACATGAACTCAAAGCTGGGACTACATGCACAAGGCCTGTGCAAGATCAAATCAGTCAGACTCCTGTGTGGATGGTGAAGGCTCATGAAGCCCGGCTGCTGCTGGAGTCAAAGCTGTTAGCAAAGGAAGAATGGGGTTCCTGCAGGAACGTGATCCTGGGGACCACTTGTGCACCAGCAGACAGCACTGCACACATGCTCATTCAGGCAGTACTAAGTGGATGTTGTCCGTTTAAACATGTGGTGTGGGGAAGGGGACAGTGGTGGTGGGAGAGGAGAGGATTTGGAGAGGAGGATTCAGGGATTGGATTTGATAAAATCATATTATGTGCAGGAATGAATTTCTCCAACAATGAAAATATCGTAGTTATAAAACAGAATCAGTGGAAACACTAGAAAACAAATTGCAAAAAGAATAGGCCTATCTTCCTTATCCCTGTGGTCATCTCAGGGTCAGGGCTGAGACTTGAAGGGGCCCCAGTCAGGATGAGCTCCCACCCACGTGAGAAAGCTTTGCCCTGGGCTGGGGCTCTACTGAGTGCGTGGTAGAACACTATTGGCTGAAGACTGGAAGGAGGGGAAGGGGGGCCTTAAGGGAGGGCCAGTGTGCATGGCAATGACATACCAAAGGTAAGAGCCTCTAAAGGAAACTCTGAGGCAGATCATAAAGTTTCCCATAACCCCAAATAAGCAAAGGCCTTGAGCTGAGCACAAAGTCCCACGAAGGCAGCTATGACAGCTATGTGGGGATTGCAGAAGACAAGCAGCTGCCTCTGCACCCAGACAGACACCAAGCAGTTGCAGGAGATAAACAAATTCCAGTTTCAAAAACTACATGCCTAAGGAAAATGGCTAACTTTCACATTCTGTCCCCAGAGGAAATGCTTCCCCTTCCATATCCTTCACTATAAAATCCCCGATTGCAGCATATAATCTGATCATTGTGTTTCTGGGTCTTGTAGGTCACCTCTCTAGCACTATACAAAGCCTGATCCAGATGTTGGGGCCATCGAAATCTTCTTCTTTAATTTCTTTATACCAGCTTAATTCTTACAACAGACCATATGTTCCCAGAGGCCAGCCAGAGTTTGGGCAGAGTTGGGGAACTGATTCATATCTCCAGCGAGCACCTGCTCTTCTTCAGATGCAGGACAACAACCTCCTGGAGCTGGAGGTGCAGTACAGGGATGCTGGGTGGGAGGAAGCCAGCCTGGGGTCAAAGAGCAAAGACAAGTTGCTTTAGTGAAGCCGATTCCTTCCGGTGAAGCATGACCATTGGCTTGCAGGAAGCAGAGAGCTGCTCCTGGGACCTGCAGTAGTCCTTGGCTCAGAGCCAAGCAACGAAATAAACTGAGCAATGTAGTGGTCACAGGTCCATGGTAGAGAGAGCAAGGTTAATCACAGATACATCTAGAACAAAGGTGGGGGACCAGAGCCTCCTCTGAGGTTCCAGATACTGTAGGCTCCTGCCTCATAGCTGCGCTGGGTCTTATTGTAGATCTAGAGTGTATAGAAGGTGGGGCAGTTGACTGAGGGTGGGGACCCCAGTGATGCAGCTTTCCTGACTCATCACCCTTGTTGAGATGATCTGTTGGTGTTGTCTTTCAGTTCCTTCTGCTTCTGTAAGTCCCCTTACCGGGACTTTTCTTAGTAACCCTGAGAAACTCATGGGCTCAGCAAATTGGACTCTGGTGCCATCATTATTTTGGTCTGTCATTGGTTCCTTATTTGGGGTGAGTAGATATAGTGTCTCTCTCTAGAACATATTCCATAATTCCTTTATCCCATGAGAGAGGCACCAGGTTCTCACATATTCTTGCTTTGTGAAGAAAGGGGAAGGCACTTCACCTCCCTGCCCCCCCAGGGGCCTGGCACAGAGAATTCCTCTTTGCTGCTGGAGCAGGCACATGTTGGCACAGGTTCCTTACTCCATCAATAGAAAATCATTACCTCCTCATGAGGAAAATGAAACAATGTAAGTTTTACAAGCTCCGAGGTGATGCTGAGAAATGAGGAGCTGTCAGCACAGGCAAGCAGCTGGGTTTGTTTGCCTGCCGGCTGAGCCACAGACAGTCCCTCTCACATCAGTCTCCGGAAACAGGAAGCAGGGCCTTTAGCTGTGGCACACAGTGCATACACAGCATGGAAAAAGCAGCCCGGAGGAGAAGCTTAGAAGTTCCAGGGACAGGATTGCCGATGGGCAGACCAAATGCTTAATGCCAAGGCTAACCTGAGGTCATGCAACCATGATGGCACCATGGCAGATGGGCAGAGGACTGCCAGCAACAGCCCTCTGGACCCTTCTCTCTTTGGTGAATGTCTTCAATTTGATGGCCCCTGAGTAGTATGTGATTTGCTACTAGACAGTCAAGTCTATGTTTGCTGAGGTGTGAGACATACCAGTATGTCCAAGGCATACAGTGTGTAATGCACAATGCTTTATTTTTATTTTAGTTTTTACTCTTTATTTCTAGTTACAATAGGTGACATTTGTTTTATATTTATGAGTCTGTGAGGCATTCTGCAGGATACAAAAGAAAGTGACTGAACTGTCTTTAAAAGTTCCTGCTTCATGGAAGAGTCTGCTGGATACTATGGGCCTGTAGGCTGAAGATGGATGCCCCAATGGTACAAAAGAACTTTGGGTGACTGTACAGGCAGTGAGATGTCTCTGTCATTTCTAGAGTTTCGTAAGTTGCTTACTTCTTGTTTACTTAGGTAATATTATATCCTTCTGGAATCTTTGATGGAGTTGAAGAATGGTTAGTTATAGTTTTGGTTTTCCTTAGCTATGATAAAAGATAAAATAGATATAAATATTGTAACTGTAATTCTTGTTTGATAACTATTTTGTTATATGTAATTTTACTATGTTAAATTGAAAGCCTTTCTTTTTTGCTTAAACAGAAAAAGGGAAAATGATGTAGGAGGGTCATTTGTCTATGTGTTACTTTAATTTGTTAATAAAGAAACTGCCTTGGCCTTTTGATATGCCAGCCCTTAGTTGGGTGGAGTAGACAGAACAGAATTCTGGGAGGAAGAAAGCAGACTCAGGAAAATGCCATGAAGCTCCGGCCCAAGATGGACGTAGGTTAGAATCTTCCTGGTGAGCCATGGCACCCGTGGTGCTACACACATTACTAGATATGGGTTAAAGCAAGATGTGAGAATTAGCCAAGAAGAGGCTAGAACTAATGGGCCCAGGCAGTGTTTAAATGAATACAGTTTGTGTGTTGTTATTTCAGGGCATAAGCTAGCGGTGCAGGAACCGGATGTGATGAAAAGCAGGCCTGCTCGCCTCATCACTACAGGAAAATCCTGCTTCGGACTGTGGGGACATCATTTCGACACTGTCCCTTTATTGTCCTCTCCAAGTGTCTCTCCAGCCATCCTAGATGAAAGCCCAGCAATCATCTCCTTTCCAGGAAGCCTGGTCTCTGGTGTCAGAGTTGGATAATTGTTGCTAAGTTTCTGACTGCCTCTCTTCTGGGGAAACAATCTCACTCCCTGTGGCCAGCTGCATTTCATCAGAACACTCTCCACTCTTCCTGCTTACCTGCTGTGAGCATTCATGTATTCTAGTGTTTCTCATAAAGAAACAGGATGGGAAGATTGCTGAGTAAAGTGTCTGCTATGCAAACATAAGGTCTTGAGTTCAGAACCTCAGTACCCATGTGAAAAGCCTGGCACATTGGCTTGTCTCTGTAATTTCAACTCTGAGAGGTGCGCACAGGAACACACACACACATATACGCAAGTACATACATGTGCACCCAGATAATAGCAGGTTTTATGGGGGAACCACCAAGTATCCAGTTCATTCTATTCGTCTCATGTCCCCCACCTAACACAGCTCATTCACTCATCAAGGCTATTTGTTGGGTTCTTTATGCGAATACCCATGTGTTCTGTTGATAGTACCACACAACTCTAAGCCAAAATTGGCCATAAACCCCTCAAAGTCACTGGGAGCTTCTACATGTACCCAGGAGCTTCTTGGCCATTCTGCTTACATGGTATAGAACATAAAACCCCATACATAGTAAGAACACCAAGATAAAGGGGTATTGAATGTTGATGCTTGGGTCAGTCATGAAACAATTATCCAGTGGGGTTTATTTTCTGCCTACTCGTTCCCAATTGCACCACCAGCTGCTTAAACACAGCAGTATTAGTAACACTAAGGTATTCCCACTTCTGTCTACACAAGATTTATATGCAGAGCCTAGTTTAAAAACCATCTTTTCCCATTGTTAAATAAGAGGCAGTAACAAGTCAACCCATACACACACAACAGCACAAGTTACTCCTTGTGGTTTTAAAAGCCATCAGAAAAGAGGGACTACCAGGGGGTTAGACAGGAAACATGTTTTCCTATTGGAAGATAGAGAAATGCAGACTGTGCAGCAGTGCCTCCTGGGTCTCATATATATGTAGGGCATAGTTAGATTAAAAACTGAAGTTAAGGCTGGACATATGGTTCTGGAAAGTGCTTGGTTGGCAAGCATGAGGACTTGAGTTGGGTTACCAGAACCCATGTAATAAAGCCAGGCATGGTGGCATGTGCTTATAATCCCAGTATCGGGGAGGTGGAGACAGGTTCAGTCCTAGGGCTCACTGGACAGCCATTTTAGCTTTTGCCAGTCCACAGAGCAGAGAGAAACTGACCTTGTCTCAAAGAAGAAAGCTACAAGGAATGACATCTGAGAAGGACACCCGAGATAGTCTTCTCTGGCCTCCATGAGCACACTCACACACATGCTTACACACACACACACACACACACACACACACACACACACACACACACACAAAACAATATAATCACTCATCATCATCATCAGCCCGTATCCCAGTGCTTTCCTGTACCAGCCCCCAAAGTCCATCAATACCACATACTACATGAGGTGTTGTCAGGTGCCCAGTGAGCTATCATCACACCAGTGGAGGAGGCTTTCTAGAGCTGACAGAGGCCCAGGGAAGACACACTTAGACTACATAAGGACATGGATATAGACGGGAGCCATGGGCATCCATCCAGTTGGCACTAGAGAAAGCATTGCTATGAAAGGCTTCCCTATCCTTGCTGTATTTGTGTGTCATGAGTCTCTGCTTTATTTCATTTGGCATTCTCAGAAGCAGCCTAGGTGTCCATCAGCAGAAGAGTGGACAAAGAAATGTGTTCTATATATGCAATGGAATGTTTTTCAGCTATAAGCAAAAATAAAGTTATGTCACAAGTAGGAAAATGACACAAGTAAATCTCAAAAAGACAAACAAAACATGTTTTCCTTCACTTGTGAGTTCTAGGCTTTACAAGTCCATAAAATCAGGTTTATACATATATACAGAATGATAGAAGAGGCAAAACTGCTTGTGGCAAAGGGAAGGGCATAGAGGCAGGTATGTATTATACATATGCATGACAATAGTAATTCTGTAGGAAAAGATTAATCAGGGTTCTGAAGAGATGGCTCAATAGTTAGGAGCATGAACTGTGCTTGGAGAGGACTTGAGTTTGGTTTACAATATCTGGATATGTCAGGGCAACTCATAATTGCTTGCAACTCCAGCTCCCAGCAGATTTGATGCATTCTTCTAGCCTCTAAAAGTACCTGCATTCAGGCACATACATCCTTCCATATATACAATTTTAAAATTAATTAACTAATTAATAACATAAAATCAGAAAGACGGCTGAGCAGGTAAAGTTGCTTGTTGCTATGCCCATGGACTTAATTTCAATCTTGTAGTCAATACAGTAGGAGGAGAGAACCAACTCTCACCACGTTGCCCTCTGACCTCCACACACATGCAATAGTGCATGGACACACACACACACACACACACACACACACACACACACACACACAGAAATGTAAGTGCTTTGAAAATTTAGCCTTAACTTCCTAGCTCTCTTACTGCCCCCATTCGAAATATCAAGGACTAGAACTTTACTTGCTTCTGCCGGTTTCTATTTCTAACGCAACCGACTTTATAAGAGCAAAGACGAACTGCGAAGTCAGTTTATACACATGTGGCAACAGAAGCCCACCCTGAGGGCCTGACAGAAGAAGCCCGTGATGTCGGCTGGCCAGAAACCCAGCATCATCTGTCCCAGAGATGACAGAAGTGAGGACTACGCTTTTCTGCCATCATCCTCTCCATGTGTCTCCCCACGATAGCGGTGAGGGAAGAGTCGAGGGGAGAACCTCGGCGAATCTCAGGTATCTTTGTCCACAGTGATGGAATTCTCTTTGTTTGCAGTGACAAATTTTATTTCCTTCCTCTGCCCAGTGGTGCAGTTTCCTCTGCATGGAAGCCCTCTCTTCACCCAGTCCTGAAATATATTATTTTACCAATCCAAATATGTCAGAGATTGTATTACATTTGCATTTCAAACCTGATAAAATCATTTTCCGGGTGACATTTTTTCCTTGAAGGCAACTTCAAATTGAATATTTTTTGCCTTGTTATCTCTCTCTCTCCCTCTTTTTCCAGGCCAACTTCACTTTGAGACTGCAAATCACTTCGTGCTGAGAGAGAGGCCCCAGTCCCCAGCTGCCATCTTCTCCTCCCGGGTGCGCAGAAGGCTGTCTTTGCATTTCCCACCCAGGTCCTAGCCTCACAGAGAATCTCCTCCAAGCCTTGGGAAATATCTTTACTGCCCACATCTCACAAGTTGATTGCTGCTTCTGCTGGATGCTAGTGAATGGGGCGGCTCCTCTTATGCCCCAGAGGAAGGCAAGGCTGAGAGATCCATTCCTGTTTACATTTAGGGATGTGTCTTTCCTCTGTGACCCCTGCTCTTAGTATCCTTTGCAACAAAGGAGACAGAGTTGGTGGCAGCAGCTTCTGCCTGAAAAACCTCTTTGTGGGAGGCAATAACTATAGCTTACATCCAACATTCACAAAAGGAACAAGAAACTAAACCATTGGGAGTTTGAAACATTAAACTCTATAGCTCACAGGACGAATGTAAGATAATGTTGGTCTTTTCTTCTTTGTTTTATTCTCCCAATTTACATTTATCTATTTGTTTGTATGTATCCACATGTATTCATAAACACATGCCATGGTCCATGTGTGGAGAGCATGTGGGTTTGCTGTAAAAATGCAACCAGACACGATGCCCAGAGCAGCACTGTGACACCCATTCAAAATGGTGTTCTCGCCATCGCTCATCAGAAAGAAGATTGATCACATTCTTGGCAGTGTCTGCTATGTCAGCAGTGCCGTGTGACTCGTTATACTGAAAACACACACACTGCAGCGCTGCGTAGTTTTATAGTGGACACAAGAGAAACCTGACCCAGAGAGACACGCTCACGTGCCTTGGTGGTAGAGCTGGGCTTTGCTCCCAGGCCCTTGCCACTGGCTCTTCAGCCATTGCTGGGATTCTTATTTGACCAAAGGTTCAAGTGTTTTAAAACTTAAAATTAGGAAGCAAAACAAAAAATGAAATTATTATGAGACAAGGGAAAGGAATTTCATCTTTGGCAATTTTCTTGGTACTTCCTTGCAATACTAATTGAAAACTTGTTTAAACATCCATGACTGTCATCCAGATGGTGAAACATACAATTACAATAATTATCTTAAATCTAGCAATTGAGACTAATCATTTATTATTATTAATACAGCACCTACTCAGACAGAATTAACTTGCCTGCTTTATATTCCTCCTGCAATGTTTAGCACAGACCAACGGGTATAAGGCTTATTTGTCTTTTGGGAAAAGTCTTTCTTTAATAATTTCATTAGCACTAAGGTTTGATTGGTGAGAGAATGCCTCTAGATGATTCCCCAAATGGCAATTTTCTGACATTAGCACTTGCATGCCCATTTCACAGGTGGGCTCATGAATGTCTCCCAGATACTAACTGGTGATAAATCCAGAATTACATTCTTATCTCTTAAACCAGAATCACTGCTGATCAGGCAAAATACTTTGAATAATGCAGTCCATAAAAGTAAAAATAAAATTAGAACTTAACACCAATCAGATGTTTAATTCTATAAATGTATATTTTGTAGTACCGATATTTTTATTGTTATGTTAAAGACAGTCTCTTATGTGTCCCAGACTGGCCTTGAACTTGCTATGTAGACAAAGATAATACTGAACTTCTCCCCATCCAGCCCTTGAGTGCTGGGATCGCAGGTGCAGACCACCATTCCTGGTTTCTGAAGTGTCAGAGAGTGAACCCAGGCTTTATGCATGTGATTCAAATACTCTACCAACTGAATTACACCCCTGTCCTCTGGCAGTTTCAATTTAGCAAACAATTGGATAAAAAATCAAATAAACAGGGAAAAAATAACATGCAAAATTTATCAGCCATATTGCCACAAACTGCCGCAGAAGGCTAAGTTTTCAAACTTAAAAAAGGTGGGTGGTTTGTTGTAGCACTCACCACCTTGATAGCAAATTAGAAAATTATTTAAAATGTTTACAGTGTGCCATATCATATAATTGTGTTTATTATACACTGGTGTATTTGAATTCTATGCTGAGTGAAAATTATTAGAATTTAAAAATATGTGGGACGAATGATTACAACTCTCAGAAAATTAACAAAAGCAAATCCATTGAACTGTTAGCAGATCTTGTCTTGAAAAAAAAGATTCTTTTTAGGTCAAATCTCACATATTTCTATTTTATTTGATATCACAATAAAACGGTTCATGAAGGGTTAGGAGAAGGCTTACAAGATAAAGCTCTGGCCATGCACGCTTATGGACCTAACTTTCATCTACAGAATATATGTAAAAGAGCCAAAACTTCTTAACTTATAATCAAAGCTCCAGGGGGAGGTGAATAAATGTGGATCCTTGAGGACCACTGACCAGTCAGTCTATCCAGATGGGTGAGTCTTAGGTACTAGTGAGACTAGTAAGAGATCCTTTCTCTAAACACAAGAAGGATACTGAGGAAGAGACCTGAAGCTGACCTCTGGCTTCCACAGTCTCTTACATGCACAGCTGCACCTGGCTCTCTCTCTCTCTCTCTCTCTCTCTCTCTCTCTCTCTCTCTCTCTCACACAATAGGGTCTGTTTAGTTCCAGCCTTATGAACCAGGCAAGCCTGGCCCTCACAGTGATCCTCCTGCCTCTGTCCTCCAGGGGATGGATCTGAAAGTGCATGGCACTATGCCCAGCTCTTGTTCTTACATTACAACTCGGTTGGTGCTTGCTTTGTATA
>NC_022014.1:8737773-8772124 GCF_000317375.1 Microtus ochrogaster | reverse complement strand
CACACACACACACACACACACACACACACACACACACACACACACACACCCATTTAAAAGCCCCCGTCTGAAAATGTGGGAGGGACAACTAGAATGTGGATCTGATCCCTAAATAGCTTACTGAATATAACCGAAAGCTCAAATCCCAAGTCCTAAAGCTGTTCTGAAGTCCTCGGATGTCTCATGCTGCACCACACAGCAGAATCCTGGAGGTTTCATTGTCTGGCTCACTGATATAATAATTTCTTTCTTTCTGCCTAAAATCCAATTGCTCATCTTTCCTTATAGGTTCTGATGGGAGAGAAGGCATGTTTATGCTATTTCTACAAAAAACAGTTCCATACACTAGAGAAAAAATGATCTGAGGAGCACAGTTGGGTGACTAGATGATGGGGAGTGGGGTTATGAGCTAGTACGGTTCTCTCATGCCAGCACTTAGGAAGCTGAGGCAGGAAGGTCATAAGTTAAGGGCCAGCCTGGGCTACAGAGTAGGGTGCAGGGTAGCTTGAGCTCCAGGGAGACCACGTTTCAAAGGAAAAAAATATGTGTGCACCTCTTCAATATACACACTGCACACCACACCACACATCAAACACCGAAAACATGAGAATTTGTGTGATTTCTATTCATGATTGCCACGGGAATAAATATAAAACATTCCATGAGGTTTGGGGGTGTTTGTTTGTTTGTTTTGCTCTGTAATTATTAAATAGCCCTTGTACCAAATCCAAATCTCTCAGCTCAGGCAATTGCATAGCCTGGGTAAATAAGAGGGAATAGGCTTGGAAATAGGGTGAAAAATGCTCAAATCTCAAGTTGGTCAACTGCTCGCTGTTGGAACTACGATTAGATCATTGATATTTCTGAGTATCCAATGCCCTGTTTGGGAGTTAGCAATAGAAATTTGGGACTTCACCTCCTTTCCCACATGGCCCAGCTGCTTTTCCACCTCATGTCCCCATCAGAATCTGATCATAGTCTCTTGAAATTCCATGCTCATTTTCTTCTCATGTGATGTTAGGGCTTAATGCAAGCAATGATGGGACTTTCACGTTCGCCATCTTTGTTCCCTCTTGGTCTCCCTCACATAGGTAAGAATACCTAACATTTTCCGAGGCCCAGCAAAGTGAAAGCTACTTCCTTGTTCATAACTCCCCAACCCCAAACTATTTCAGCATGAAACAAAGCTATCCAAGTTTAAAGTGCTCATTAATGTCTTCCCTTCTGTGGGAATACAAGTTAGGATTGCACTTGCCTAATTTTCTTAAATCTAGCACACTGACTCATTGAATAGGCTCTGAAAAATGCTCTTGTAAGATGAAGAAAAGAGTGTAGCATGCAGAAGCTTTAACATGATCCATCCTCATGACTAAGCTCATGTTGGGGCCAAGGTCTGTGGAAAATTATGTATTAGCTTTCAGTCATGAGTTTAAGGAGAGACAGATGTCGCATTTCTTGAAGTATGCCTGCAACATTTGCAGAGCTACCACTGTGACAGATGAAATATATGACGTAATTCACAAACTGGTGATGAAGGAAAAATAAAGCTGGGGTGCATAAGTTGAGAAGATTTATTAATTACATAAATATATAAAAAATAAGAAGAAATGGTGTAAAATATGTAGGCAAAGTTCCAAGGGATGTGTAAATAAATATCACAAGACTCTTTCAAGTGAAGTTAAATTTCATGGAAATATTTTTTTAAACGACTTAAACAGAAAATAGGAAAGGGCATCGCAGAGTATGGGGAGGAGAACGGGGAATGCATATGATCAAAGCAAAAGATGCATTTGAAGTTTTGGTTGTGAGCCTAGACTTTAATGGCTGAGTCATCTCCATAGCCCATGAGATATACGTGTACAAATAAAAATATCTTTAGAAAATGCTTCATCATGTACAAAGAATATATTTTTAACATGAGTATGTGAATATATCATAATAAATATAGTTTAAGAGACAAAGATACATAGTGTTCTAGTTTAATTTATATTGCTGTGATGAAATATTCTGATAAAAAGCAGCTGAGGGGGCTGGAAAGATTGGCCCACAGTTAAGAGCACTGGCTGTTCATCCAGAGGACCCAGGTTCTTTTCTCAGAACCCATATGGTGGCTCACAACTATCTATAACTCCAATCTCAGTTTAATGCCCTCTTTCGGCCTCCTTGACCAGGCACGCATGTGGTGTCCACATATATGGCCAGGCACTAATACCCAAACATGTAAAATGTTAGCAGTAAATTAGGGGAGAAGGGTTCATCTTAGATTACAACTCTGAGATACATCCATTAATGTGAGGAGATCACATGACAGGGGTTTATGGCAGCTGGTCACAACTTTATTACAACCCTGGGTTATATCCATCACTGCAAGAGATCTCAGTGGCAGGGGTTTATGGCAGGGACATCATACCTATGGTAAAGAGAAGAGAGAAATGCATGCAAGCATGTCCACTAGCTTGCTTTCTTGCGTTCAACTCAATTTTCTACCTTTATACAGCACAGGAGCTCTGCCTACAAAGTAGTACTGCCTACAGTAGGCTGAGGTTTCCTGTGTCTATTAACTTAATTAAGAGAATTTTTTCAGGCACATAAGACAACCTAACAGAGACAGTCTTTCTTTGAGCTTTCTTCCTAGGAGATTCTAGGTCATGCCAAACTGACAATTAACACTAACCATCACAAGATAGCTTTTCTGCATTCAAGGAAGATATAACAGTATCATAGAAGGCCAAAATCACTCTACATTGATCAAATGATCCAATTCAATTTCTACTAAGGTTTCTATACCATCTTCTGTATAATTTAACATAAAATACATATGGGATGCTGGAGGAGAAACGGGGAAACAGGGAGAGAAAAGATCATAGAAGGATCTAGAAAGGAGCAAAGAATAATAAAAAATATTTCTAAAGATAATCAAAAGGTAAAATGTATGTCACATTCAGATTGATTTAATATAGAATTATATAGTCAATACAATCAACATACTTTGCATCTATTTATATAGGATTATAAACAAATTATCAGACGTTTTATTTAAAAAAGTGTTTATTCAGTAGTACTTGTATAAGTATGAAAAGTTCATCTGTGACAGAACGCATAATTGTAAATCCATAAATCAGGAAGTTTAATATAATAAATCTGGGTTGAATTGAAAACCAAAACCAAAACAAAAAACAAAGAAATACATAACAAGAGCCTAACTGAGAAAAAAGAGATGAGAGAGAAGTGTAGGAGACAGGGCAAGAAATGGAGGAAAAGAAAGGAGGTAAGGGGAAAAGAGAGGGATGTGTGGAGCATGGAGAGGGGCAGGAGAGGCAGAGATTGAGGCTGAGGAGGAGGGGAAAGTAGCAGGGGAAGGAGGGAAATGGAGAAGAGAGAAGGAGAAGAATAAAAGAGGAGTGAGGGGGAGAGAGAGACAAAAAGAAAAGGAGACGAGGAAGAAGGGGAGGATCAGGAAGGTGGGAGACAACGAAGGAGTAGAAAGATAAGGGAGAAAAATAAGGACAGCCAATGAGAAAGAAGCGAATATATTATATTCCCACCATGAAATGTTTAAATATAAAAGGACAACCATTAAAAGTTTCAAGTAAAAATATAGGCCAAAATTATTGTAACATATGGGTAATCAGAATTTCTTAATCTTCTTATAAAAACCAGAGCCATGAATGGGTAAATTTAACTATGTCCCATGTTAAAATTTCTTCATCAGGATTCAAATCTGAAATCCAAAATTCTGAGCAATAATATATCGTAGAAATGGTTCACAGCACATTGAACTAAGATTACACAACACCATTTTGGAAAAAGAAGAACAAATGGGCAATAAAATAAGAGATGATGCTTGTCTTTGTTGGTAGTCAATGGAACATAAATTAAAGAAACAGTAAAATAGTTATATATATATCAGTTTCATTAAAGTAAAAAGTCTTAAAATAGGGATATAAAAGTCAGAAACCTGTACCCAACTGCTGCTGGGAACACAAGTATTTGTGGTGATTTAGAACACCATGATCAGGCCGGGCGGTGGTGGCGCACGCCTGTAATCCCAGCACTCGGGAGGCAGAGGCAGGCGGATCTCTGTGAGTTCGAGGCCAGCCTGGTCTACCAAGGGAGTTCCAGGACAGGCTCCAAAGCTACAGAGAAACCCTGTCTCGAAAAACCAGAAAAAAAAAAAAATAGAACACCATGATCATTTGAAAGAAATCTAGAGGTTAGGTAAAAGCCATTGCATTTCTGGGAGCGCAGCATAGAAGAATTAAACATGATCAGCACAAATGTTTTTAGAAGAACATTGAAAAGATCACAGGAACACCTGACATGGTCAATACTGAGTGAACCGTTGAAGTGCGGCACAGACATGCAATGAACTCTAACTCAGAAGGGAACAAGAACAGACAATGTGTCTGCACATTACTGATAAATCTCACAAAAGACTTTCATTACAGAGAAGCAAAAGAACAAACAGTGACCAATTCAGATAAGGTTCCTTGATTCCAAAAGTAAATGATCTATCAAATAATGGGCTTATAATAAAAATCCAACAAAATCAAAGACATGGTTATAACAAACTTGAAGCAATAGTTGTTTTAGTTCTAGGATTCATACATCAAAATGCACAGGGAAAGTTTGGATGACAATTGTTTTCCCCTGATAGTTGGAATAAAATTATACATTATAATTTTAAAATTCATAAGTTGATGACATGTTCTTGCTTATTTCCTAAAGATTTATTATGTATTTGCAATATGTGTGTATGTCTATGGGTGTGTGCAGGTGCTCGTAGAGGCCAGCAAAGGGCATCAGAAGCCATAGGTGGTTTTGAGTCCTGCTAGTTTTAGTACAGGGAACTAAGGTTCTTTTACAGGAGCTGTAAGCACATTTAACTGCTGAGCCAACTCTCCAGCCCTAATATCTCCTTTATTTGTAAAATGCTACATAATTTTGAGATGTTGAAATGGCCAGTTAGAAAATTATTTTACTTTCTTACAATGTTCATTTTCTTATCAACTACTTTATTAGCAATCCTTAGAACCTTGGAACTTAGTCTTTCTTTTTTTTACTTTCTGTTCTGACTTTCTGTGGTGCTGGGATGGCCCATACTGGGGCAAGCAAATCTCATTCCTTGTTGTTTAGATTTCCTTGTTGCATTTAGATTTAAATGTGCTTCATTTAAGACATGCTTTCTATGAACTGAAGTCCTCTGAGCACCATGCTAGCTATGAAAAGATGGACAGTGAGTTATCTTGTTGACTGGAATATCACTCATCATGATATACAGATCTGTCACTTTTCCCCGTCTGTTTTTTGATAATGAAATGGACTTATCCCACTCAGCTGATTAAAACTGTGTGGTTGCCTGTCTGTTTCCCCACAGAAACAGATGACCTTATCACCAGGTTAGCTAGTATGAAGATTATTCTTTCCTTTGAAGAGTAGCATTCGTCTTTTTATAGAACTGATGGTTAGTTTTCTACAGGTCTTTGCTCATTCAGTTAATGTAAAAAATTTCTCCTAGCTTAATAGGGGATGTTACGTTGTATTTTATCAGTAGTGGAACTTCTTCATCTTAGCCTCTTGGATGAATGACTAGATGCTGCTTAATATTATGAAGCATCTGAGATGAAACATGAATTCACCAGAATCTTGGCTGCTGGACACAACTTACTCGATAAGTGTTCACCTTTGGGGACCATCATTTTTATCCTTACGTGGTCAAGAGGCAGATAGAGGACCACCATTAGTGTTCATAATTTCTACTTGCTGATGGGATGAGGGGATGTATCCACAACTAGTGCTGTGATTTCTATAACTACATATCAGCATTACTTAGAGAGTTTAAACATATATGTCTTGTGCTTCTCAGTCTCAGTCTTTTGGGTATGTGAGTGTGGGGTTCAACTACTGGGATATTTAAATTTTCATAGGTGATTTAAATACCAAGATACAACCAAACATGATTTTCAAATCAAACCATCAAATTCAGTGTCAGCTTGTTACTTAATTATTTGGCAGTATTAGTTGGTTAATAAATCTACCAAACTCATCAGTTGTTGGGAGGACTAAGTAGATTGGCCCTGGAATGTATTTGAAGTTAGTCTTGACATGTTAAAAGGTTTCAATGGTAGGGTGGGAAGGTAGCTCAGTGTTTAAAGTACTTGCTGTGTAAGCATGAAACTCTGAGTTTAGATTCCTAGACCACGCAGAACAAGATGCAGTAGGTAACTTGATCCCAATGCGGAGAGGACCAGAGACAGGTTCATTCCAGGGCCTTACTTGATAGCTGGTATAGCAGAAACAGTGAGCTTTAGGATTGGTAAGAGGTTTTCTCTTTCAGGAAATAAGGTAGGGAGGGATAGAGGAAGACAGACAGACAGACAGACAGATAGATGGATGGGGGTGTTTCCCACACACACAAGGAAAAACAAAAGAGGGTCAAGGAATGTTGGGCATTAATGCCATGTTCAATGGTTTTGTTTTTCTCACCAAGTGTAGAAGTGGGGAGGAAAGAAAAGGCCCCAAAATCTTGCAGACCAAACATCCCCTGGAGACTAGAGTCCCTACTTCTGAGGATGTCAGTCAAACCCTCTGTCTGTTACACTATTTTCCATCTACTCAGCGCATTTGGCAACAAGTGGAATGAGTCATATTCTTGAATTCCAAACACGAGTTCTAATAAAAGCAAAGAGTTCTGTGCTCTCTTCATATACACAGGTTTTACCCAGAAGATGCCGAAACCAGAGGGCTTGGACTCACCCGACAGAGTGGATGGAAAAATTCAATTGTCTCTGGCATCCTGCCAGTGCAGACACCACTCCTGGAAATATTTCATCTCTGAAAATAAAAATCAATTTAGTGGACTAGAAGATAATGTAGTATTCACAGACATACCATTTTTCTTCCAACACAATTCCTCAACGCCGCTAAAGGGTTCAGTTGTCGGGGGCAAGATAGGAGAAGTCACCCCCACACACACTCACACCAGAGATAAATTATGAATTGGTTTCCACTTTCTCAGCTCATTGCTAATGTGTCACTAGCCACCAAGGTCAGGCATGGCTTCAGCTCACTTACCTATAAGGTGGTAGAGTGGCTACAGTTACCAGCACAGGGTCTTGATGATAGGGCTCGTCTCTAGGCCATGGTGGATCTTAATATATAGCACAAGACAGCTTTGGCTTTTGTTGCTTTGCTTTTGTCATCTGTGAAATGGGGATAAAAATATGTGATTCCTTTTCAGTTCAAGAAACTCATGCTTTTAATGTTGTTTTCAATTTACAAACAGTTCGTGTTAGTTCCTTTGGGTCACAATACATGTTTCAGCTCACTTGATCTTTGAAGAAACACACTAGCAATGGCAGATCACACTAAAACAGTTTTAGAAAACTGTTCCTTTGACACTAGGAAAAAACAGTATATTTAATGCTTAAGTTGGAATCAAAGAAGTGATGGCTGGAATATATGTAGATCCAATTATTATCTTGGCTCACTAAAATAATGAATTATATAACCTTAGTAAAATCATTTCCATTTTGTAAGCATGTTTCCTTGGTGATGGCATATTCTAGGTTGGGATAGGAGTTAAGGTCAAATCTTGTCTGATTACACATTGAATATATCCATACTTAGACAGTCCATGTTGGATTATACAAGAGGCCGAGGGGCCTTTCCCCATGCTGCAGTTTGAGTGATTGCTGAAAACCAAGTCCATTGCTGATATTTAACAACCAACCCACAAAGCCCAAGGATAGGGACCTTGCTCTCTCCTGATTTCGCTTCATTGCAGAGACCAACCTCTGTCCATCTCCAATTTCCACTTACCTTTGCATACTGGTACAGAAAGTGAAATCAGATTCAAAGTAGTCAGAAACACGCATTTTTCTCTATTACTGAATAATTAATATCTATACAGAACTACTTAAAATAATGAGATATGCATTTTTGCTGCTGTCCATTTAGTTCATTTTAAGTGTATTTTGGAGACAGATACCTTGCCTAATATTCACAGGGCTGAGGTTTCTTCTAGTAGTTCAGCGTGCACACACACACACACAGAGAGAGAAAGAGAGAGAGAGAGAGAGCGAGAAAGAGAGAGAGAGAGAGAGAGAGAGAGCGAGAGAGAGGTGTATACTCACACACATGCATGCATGTGCCTATGCAGACAGACAGAGGGGGAGAGGGACAGAGAGAGAAGAAAAAACATAAACCCAACGGTTTTGCATTTACCTAAATATTTATCATTTTCAATGCTTTTAAAAGAAGATCAGATTCTTCCATTGAAGGGCATCTAGGTTGTTTCCAGGTTCTGGCTATTACAGACAATTCTGCTATGAACATAGTTGAGCATATACTTTGTTGTATGATAGGGCCTCTCTTGGGTATACTCCCAAGAGTGGTATTGCTGGGTCCAGGGGTATGTTGATCCCAAATTTCCTGAGAAACTGCCACACTGCTTTCCAGAGTGGTTGCACAAGTTTGCATTCCCACCAGCAATGGATGAGTGTACCCCTTTCTCCACAACCTCTATCTCAAGGTCCAAATCAGGTCCAGAAGGAGAGGGAGTATGAGCAAGAAACTCAGGACCGCGAGGGGTACACCCACACTCTGAGACAATGGGGATGTTCTATCGGGAACTCACCAAGGCCAGCTGGCCTGGGTCTGAAAAAGCATGCGATAAAACCGGACTTGCTGAACATAGCGGACAATAAGGACTACTGAGATCTCAAGAACAATGGCAATGGGTTTTTGATCCTACTGCATGTACTGGCTTTGGGGGAGCCTAGGCAGTTTGGATGCTCACCTTACTAAACCTGGATGGAGGTGGGCGGTCCTTGGACTTCCCACAGGTCAGGGAACCCTGATTGCTCTTCGAGCTGATGAGGGAGGGGGACTTGATCCGGGGGAGGGGGAGGGAAATGGGAGGCGGTGGTGGGGAGGAGGCAGAAATCCTTAATAAATAAATAAAATTAAAAAAAAACTAAAGTCTATACAAAAACAGCGAATAAAAAAAGAAAAAAAGAAAGTCTATACGAAAACAGCGAGAAAAAAAACAAAAACAAAAACAATACTGGGCATTTTATCTATTAATGAAAAGATTATACAAAAAAAGAAGATCAGATTAAAACAGAACTTATTCCTAAACCAAGATATTCTAGTTCTCCTGGTGATACATATTTGCTATTAAAAGATTCTCTTAGCTTCTACTTATTGAAAACTACTTTTATTTTATATTCTTCTGTGGTGCTGCACAGGACAGGTAGGAGGGTTTCCTGCATGCTAGGCAGTCCCTACCACCACACCACAATACCAGGCCTTCACCTTGATTTTTATAAGATTTCTTTTTTTAAAAAAAATCAAAGTAACATTTCTTTGCCTTTTATAATTTTTCATAATTTCATATGGAGGATTCTTTTTAAAACTAATTTTGGATTGATAGTTTTGCTTTCCTTTCAACTTCTTATCCTTTGATGGGTGTGCATACATGTGTGCTTCAGTGTGTGTGTGTGTGTGTGTGTGTGTGTGTATTGTGTGTGTGTGTGTTTGTGTGCATACTCATATTCCATTCATATGGCCCCTGAGGACAACCTCAGGTGTCAGGTATCATCATCAGGAACACCTTCTACCTTCTTCGATACAGGTTCTCACTAGCCTGGCATTTGTCAGTTTGTGTAGGGTGCTGTCCAGTGAGCTCCAGGGATCTTCCTGTCTCTGCCTTTTCATCTTGGAGTTACAAACGCATGTCACCATGTTTTTGTTTTTGTTTTTTTGTGAGTTCTGTGGGATGAACCCAGGTCCTTGTGTTGCAAGCCAGGAACTTAACTGATTAAACTTGTCTTAATAATTTTAATGTGTATGTGTATCTCTGTGTGGCAAGTGAGGACAAGTGTCTGTGGAGACCAGAGTGGTTAGATGCCTTGGAATGCAGTCACAGGCAGATCTTAACCACCTGACATGTGTGACAAGTTCAATACATTGAACTTGATTCCCTTGCAAGAGCCGTATGTACTCTTAACCATTGATCCGCTGCTCTAGCCTCATCCTTTCAACTTTCAAAGGCATTGCTGCAGCTTCTGCTTTCCATTGTTCCTGAGGAGAAATCAAGCTGTTTCCCTGAATCTGTTGCCTCAATGTGTTTTAAATTTATCCTGTTTTTTTCATAATTGGATTGTATGTCTTATTTTTTTCAGGATAAGCTCCACTTAGCATATTTAATAGATACATTTATATTTTACTCTGAATTTGGAAATTTTGAATACATTAATTTCAACTGAAAACAAATTTTCTCATACAATATATCCTGATTACAGTTTCCCTCTCGGCTCTCCTCCCAGTTCCTCCCACCTTCCCTCCCCTCCAGATCCATTCCATTTCTGTCTCTCATTAGAAAAGAACAGGCTTCTAAGTGATAACAACCAACCATGACAAAACAAAACATAAAAAGATGAAGCAGAAACTTTCATTTCAAAGTTGTACACAGCATCCCAACAGTAGGAAAAGAGTCCCAAGAGCAGGACGGGACTGTATAAAAATACCAGGCTAGGAGTTATAATGCACACTGAGGACCCAGTCCTCATGATGCCTTTTTTTTTTTTAAATAGCCAACTAATACTCCACTGTGTAAATATACCACATTTTTTTTTAATTGATGCTTCTGTTAAGGGACATCTAGGTTGTTTCTAGTTTCTGGCTATTATGAAGAAACCCACAGTGAACATAGATGAGAAGGTGTCTCTGTTGTTGGATGCAGTATCATTTGGAGTGTTATAGCCAGGTCTTGAGGTAAATCAATGGCCAATTTTCTGAGAAACAACCATACTGATTTTCATAGTAGCTGTATAAGTTTGCACTCCCCAACAATGGGGGGGGTGTTTCCTTTGTTCCACATTCTCACCAGCATGAGCTGTCACTTGTGTGACTGATCTTAGTCATTCTTACAGGTGTAAGATGGGATCTCAAAGTGGTAGTTGTGATTTGTATTTTCCTGATGGGTAAGGTTGTTGAACATTTCTTTGAGTGTTTTCAGCCATGTGAGAGTTCTCTATTCAGAATTCTCTGTTTAGATCTGTACCCCATTCTTAATTAGATTATTTGGTATTTTTTGACAACAGTTTCTTGAGTTTCTTTAAAAATATATTTTGGATATTAATCCTCTATTGGATTTGGACCTGGTGAAAATCTTTCTGCATTCTGTAGGCTGCTGCTTTCTCTGATTGACAGTGTCCTTTGCCTTACAGAAGCTTTTCAATTTCATGTGATTAAATTTACTAATTGTTGCTCTCGGTGCCTGTGATATCTGTGTTCTGTTCAGAAAGTTATCTTCTATGCCAGTGAGTTCAAAGCTATTCACCATTTTCTCTTCTTTTAGGATCAGTGTATATGGTTTCATGTTGAGGTCTTTGATTCACTGGGACTTGAGTTTTGTGCAGGGTGATAAATATAAATCTATTTGCATTCTTTTACATGTAGACATCCAACTGTGACCAGCATCATTTATTGGAGATATTTTCTCTTTTCCAGTTTATATTTCTGATATCTTTATTTAAAAAAATCAGGTGTTTATGTCTGGGTCATCAATTTGATTTCATTTATCAATGTGTCTGTTTTTTAATGCTAATACTATGTGGTTTTATCACCATAACTCTGTAGTGCAGTTACAATAACCCTGGCAGTTCTGTTACTGTTAGTCCTACCAATTCATAAACATGGGGGATCTTTCCATCTTTTGATATATTCTTTAATTTCTTTCTTCAAAGAATTGAAGTTCTTGTAAAACAAGTTTTTCATTTATTTAGAGTTACTCAAGATAGTTTATAATATTTGTGGCTATATTGAAGGGTGTTGTGGCTAACATTTTCTTTGACAGATGTATCCTTTTCTTCTAATGAGTCTCCAATGGCCAGAGGTTCTCTCCTCCATCTTTTATATTCTGTTGGCTAAACTTGTTTCTGTAGTTCCTGTTCAAATTCCTAAATTTTTTACTTCCAGAATCCCCTGTTTGTGCTTTCTTTATTTCTTCTATTTCCATTTTTAGCTCTTGAACAATTTTATTTTTTCTTTAAAAATTTGTGTTTTCTTGGATTTATTTATTTCTTCCAATTGTTTGTGTTTTCCTGGATTTCTATAAGAAATTTGTTAATTTCCTCTTTAAGGACCGCTATTTCCTTTATATAGTTGGGTTTAAGGTATTTTCTTGTGATTCAGATATGTTGAGATATTCAGGGTCTACTCTGGTAGAATAGCTGGGCTCTCCTGGGCATTATTGACTATGCTCTCATGCTGGTATTTAGGCATCTGGGTTTGCGGTGATTATATGCATAGGTGATACTTTCTCAGTTTTGGGGTGGGTGTTTTGTTCCTTGGTTTCTGTTTCCTCTCTGTATTTCTGGAGAGTAAAATGTATGTGTTGCTTGTTCTACCTATCTGTTCAAGGTGGTGTGTTCATGGCGAAGTCCTGCTGGTATTGGAGCCTGGGATGCAGCAATGAGTGGGGAAAGGGAGCTTAAGAGAGGATGATCTGTGGGGTCCACAGGAGAAGGAAGGGAGGTGCAGCTGGTGATCTATTGCAGCACAGCACGAGGGGTAGGACTGAGGATTTGGATCTAGGGGAAGAGAAAAGAAAGAGGGCGAGTGCAGGAATTGAAAATACATTGATTTAAAAAAAATATCAAAGTCTTTTCTTTTTGTCTTTCTGATTGGAAACTTTCTGGTGATATGTATGCAAATTTACTTGCTCCTGACCCAGCGATTTTTAATGCATCTGTTAAACTCATCCAGGGTGATTTAATTTCAGGTGTTACAGCTTGCGATTCTAAAATACCAGTTGTCTTTACTTTAATAGTTTGTACAGTTCTGATGGCATGTCTCACCTTTCCATGTATTAGCATACTTTATTTACAACAGACTGAGAACAGCTTGATTTTAAATAATTTTATGGTATCTCTATCTTGAAAAACGTTTTTCCCATGGCTTATGTATTTGCTTGTGTATACATGTGTGTGGACACACACATGTCATTGTGTGCAGGTGGTGGTTGGAGGATCACGTACTGGACTCAGTTCAGTCCTTCCACTGCATGGGTTCTGCGGGACAAACGCAGGTCATCAGGCCTGTACCAACCAAACCATTTGTTGGCACTGCATTTTCCTAATACATTGATGATCTATTTGTTGGCCTGACTGATTGTGATTTTCTTTTGTAAAACTCAGTTGCCTTTGTTTCTTCACAGTATGGTAAGTACTTTGTGACTGTATCAAGCTTTGTGGTAGTTTAAATGGAAATGGCCACCAAAGGCTCATAGGTTGTGGTACTCTGGGGAGGTGTGGCCTTGTTGGAGGAAGTGTGTCCCTGGGTGCCTTTGAGGTTTCAAGATGCCCAAGCAAGGCCCAAGGGCACTCTTTCTTCCTGCTCCCCTTATATCTGAATGTAGAACTCTCAGCTACGTTTCTGGCACCATTTCCACTACCATGCTTCCCACCACAATAATGGAATAAATCTCTGACTTGTAAGTCAGACACCAAATAAATGTTTTCTTTTGTATGAGTTGTCATTGGTATCTTTTCACAGCGATAGAAACCCTGAGACAGAAGTTGGTACCAAGGAGCAGGGTGTTGCTATGATAGGCCTGACTGTGCTATTGTTTGGAAGAATGTGGACTTTGAGCTAGGAAAGCAGTTAAGTGCTTTAAGTGAGGCTTAGTAGACCACACTAGTAGGATCATGGAAGAGGGGTGTGGTGACTTGAACTGTGGCTCTCCTGCTCAAGCAGCTTCAAAGGAGAAGAAGATCAGTATATGGCCTAGAGACCATTCTTGTGTTATTTTGATTAAGAATGTGGCTGCTTTCTGTCCTTTTCCAAAAATCTACCTGGGGCTAAGTTAGAGATTTATAGATAAACAGCTTTGGCAGAGGAGATTTCCAAATAACCTATCTTTAACGGTGTTTTGTGGCTATTAGTGACCCCTCTTTTGCAGATCTATAAAGAAAAGCAATAAGATGAGCAAGGAAAACTACAAAATGTACTGAAGGAGAACAGGAGCACCAGGATGTAAGTAGAAACAGATTAAAGAAAAGCTTTATGCTAAGTGGAATAAAGGGAGTGGTGAGCAGGAGCCCACCCAGCTAAGCTTCCAACTTGTTAAAAGGACTTAAAGAAAAGCTGAGAGCCAGGTGTCAGGTGTGATGGTACACGCTTTTAATCCCAGCACTCAGGTGGCAGAGGCTGGCAGGTCTCCAAATTCAAGGCCAACCTGTCAACAGAGCAACTTTTGGGACAGCCAAACTTAGGCAAAGAAGGAAATCACCAAAAAGAGAAAGCTAGTGGAAATGTATTTGAACGCAGGGGCCATGTTCTAGCCCCAGCAAGCAGCAGAACTTGGCATGGTTCTGGCTTTAGAGTCAAGGATACAATGAAGAGGTTATAGAATATCCCCCATGGCTAAGGAAAGCTCCACTGTGGCCAGGAATGTCTCTGAATATAGGTGTACAGAGGGCATTGTGTGAAATTGTGAAAATGAAACGTGGATTGCCTTAAACACCCTAAGATTCTGGAGATGTCAGAGCTGTAGGACACCTGCTGAGGAAGGCTGCTAACACGGAGTGGAACCAGCTCAAGAGGAAAAGTGTGTTGCAGTCAACAAGGCTGAAAGGAGTTGGAGATCTGAAGAGCACATGGACATCAGACATGGAGATGCAAAGTATGAAGTTTGCCCAACTCGTTTTGGTCTTGCTTTGGTTCAATTTTTCCTCACTATACTCTCTTCCCTACATATTGGAATGGTAATGTATATCCTGTGTCATTTTATGTTGGGAGTATGTGATCTGCTTTTTGATTTTGATTTTATAGGAGATTATAGTCAATAGATTGCCATGAAACTCAGAAGAGACTTTGAATTTTTAAACAGGGTTGAGACTGTGAAGACTTTTGAAGTTGGACTAAATGCTTTTTGCATTATGATATGTCTATAAGACTCTGGGAGCCAGAATGTGATGGTTTAAATGGAAATGGCCCACATTGGCTCATAGGGAGTGGCACTATTGGGAGGCGTGGCCTTTTTGGAATAGCTGTGGGCTTGCTGGAGGAAGTGTGTCATGGGGAAGGGTTTCTAGGTTTCAGAAGCCCAAGCCAGGCCTAGTGTCATTCTCTTCCTCCTCTCTGCCTTTCCAGATATGAAAAATGTGAATGTGTGAAAACACATTTTTTACCCAAAGCCCTCAGCTACCTCTCCAACACCATTGCTGCCTGTATGGTGCCATGCTGCTTGCTGTGATGACAATGGACTAAATATCAGAACTGTAGGCCATCTCCAATTAAATGTTTTCCTTTATAAAAATTGTTGAGGTCATGGTGTCTCTTCACAGCTATAGAAACCCTGACTAAGACATGCATATTGTGAGAGTTCTGTTTTCCAGACTCTACATTCTGCTATATCGTTCTAAACCTTGTTGATTTATGGTTTCTTTCAAGCAGAAGACTCACTTGGCCACTGAATTCAAATGGAAAATTTTATTCTTCAGGAGCAACTTCAATCTCAGTGCTTAGTTTACTGTTAGTTTGGCATTGTGTTGACTGTCCTGTGATTGCTGGAACAGCCATCAACCGGCAGTTTATGGGAGGGAGTAGGGTGTGTCTCACTGGGTAGTGGTGGTGGCTCTATGCTCTGTTTCCTGATTTTTTAGGTAACATCTACTATGGGCCTTCTATTGGTGTTTATCACTTAGCATAGCATCTTGACCTATCTGCTACCAGCAATAAGTGAAGGAGTGGAAAACTCACCGGATTCAAGTCTATTCTTTAAAATAATGACCCCCCTTCGAATATTTTCCACAATTTTGTTCCTGTGTTCCTAGGTAGTACATATATAAACAAGGACGCTATGTTTATAGACTTTTTTCCAGGTTTATGGGCTCAACAAAATGAAAAAAAAAAACGCTATTCCCGTATTTGATAGGAAAATACATTCCCTCCTGGAGAATATGTATAAAATACAACCATGTATAGTTTAACCATACAAGTTGATGTAGAATACAACTCATGATCCAAAATAAGTAAGAAATAATCTAGTCTCAGCAAACTATGAGAGAATATGGTACAGAGAATGACTCAGAGGGCTCTGAATGATGTGTTGTATCATGTAAGTGGTTACATTAGCTTCTACAGTCATAGAATGAATGAAAATCACAAACAAACGTGTTTACCAAGCACATTGGTGGGGCTGGCAGGTAGGCAGGTTCCACAAGGCAAAGCCGTATCAGATGCAGGTTCTTGCTGCTAACAGATGACCTTCTTAGCTTTTGGATTGGTGGAAGATAATGATAAGCAGAGTTAATACCTTTTAAAGATTTTACTTGATAACCCTCAGTCAGATACAAAAAGCAGGTAGTCGGTGGCTAGTAAGAGGACAAAGATTGTCCGAGATAGTTTTGCCTCTTGGTCTGTCACATTCTACTTGTCCACAATAACTAAATTCTTACCAATCAGCCTGTGGATATTCAACAGAGATGTGGCTTTTTCTTGCTTCAGTTCACACATGCATAGTATCACGGTCTTAAAGTGGTATCTTTTAGTCTCACAGTCTTAAGGTGGTACCTTTTAGTTTTACGGTCTTAAGGTGGTACTTTTTAGTCTCTTATGAACAAGAGCTCTCCAAATGTGAGAGCATCTCCACAGCATCTCCTTAGTGTCTACCAGCATGCTTCACAACTACCCCAGCATGCTGATATAGCCACAGATAACAAACTAAATTAAAAACCTAATGGCCCGGAGATGCTCAAAATACAAAGAGCAACCAGGTACTTGAAGGAGTCATTTTTTGGAAGAAGGGATCTTCATTTAAAGTATTTTCTTCACTAAAAAAACAAAACAAAACAAAACAATCTTAAGTTTTATGTTTTATTTTAAAAACTCAGAAATAGCTGCAATGCCAAGCATAACACTGAGTCATCTGAGTTAACACTACTGGGGGAGCTCCAAGCATCCATCACAATGGAGAGCACTGAAAATCTCACCAGGGGAAGTGAGAGTGAAGA
This sequence comes from Microtus ochrogaster, assembly GCF_000317375.1. NCBI lineage: Eukaryota > Metazoa > Chordata > Mammalia > Rodentia > Cricetidae > Microtus > Microtus ochrogaster. The sequence continues at coordinate 8,755,100 of NC_022014.1, read as the reverse complement.
CGAAGCCCATAGAGTTTGGGAGTCAGGCACTCAGAACTCAGATTTAGGTTCCAATATGAATAACAAGATACAGTTTTATGTAAGTTCTATAATGTTACCAATTCTCATTTTTAATATGCTACCTTTGAACTTGTAATGGCAAGGGGCACATAAACTCTGGGCAAAAAAACATTAATTGGTCTTTGATCTTAGAAGAGTAATTGAAGGCACTAGTGATCTTCAGATATTTTGACATGGTCCAAAACCCCAAACCTCTGGGCCCCTGTAGCTGCAAACAGAAGGTGATTGGAAGAAGTAAATTCACCTCCCAGGAGAGAGGAGGGCATTGGTGTTGAAAGTCTATAAGACCTTTCCTCGGACCTCATAAGAAATTCCATTATTCCAGAATTCTAACATGATTGAAAACTCGGGCATCAGTCACTTTCAGAAGCTAATCATATTCTTAACAGCCAGAACGGTGTGACTTTGGCTTAAGATAGGGCAAACTTGTTTCTTTCCCTTTTGGTGGGGGTCAGGTTGGAGCAGCCGGGTGGAGGGGCTTTAACGAGATTGAAAACAGCTACGACTCTGAAAAGCACTTGGATAAAGTTCTGTTAACAGCCCAACCTTTGTCTTCATTCAGAAGGTCATCCCCAAAGGTTCTGAGAAGTTTATTTTACCCATAAAATAAAAAGTGACACTAGGTCATCCCCCCCCTAGTGCTATGTTAAAATCGTCACGACATGTTTGGGGGTGTTTATTGAATCTAATTGAACACTTTTCTTAGGACAGTCAGGCCTTCAAGAAGGAACTGTCCAACCCACAGTTCTGAAACCAGGAGACAATGTTAAGAAGCCATAGAGAAACTAGTGAGTCATGTGTCTCTGGCCTCACACATGTTGTGGATTGCACAAAGACTAATCATGTTTATTTATATATTTCTGAGAAATTAATGACTGTGAAATATTCAAATTGTCAACTGGGTCACCTCACTTCTAGTGACTCCTGATGCCAGGTGCCATTTTAGGCAGTAGGTGTGCCTTATGGTACCTCCAAAAGAGCATGTAACAGACACCTATCTCTTGATTAATAACTTTAATTAATTAACAATTTTAATAAATGCAGGATGAAATATAGAGGACAGAGAACATATATATGTATTATATATTATGCAAGAACACACACACACACACACACACACACACATATATATATATATATGCATTTATTAAGTAAGCTTTAAAATAGGAACAGCCAAATCACCTGCAGGAAGCAGAGAATCTGGTAGTTATCTGGTTCCTGAAGCTGGATGGCTCAACAGTCAAAAAAAATCCCACAATACCTGTCTCTCACTGAGGGGCCACATCTGATAGTTATTCAGTCCACAAGGCTTAGTGCCTCAATAGTAGCATCCTGGCACTAGGTTCCAGAAGGATCAAGGAGACCTGCTGGTTCCTAGCTCATGATGGAAGCTTAGAGGTGCTGGTTCTGCTCTCACAGAAGGAAACAGCAGCAACAAAGGGGTAAATCTGCTCATCAGCAAGAAGGGGAACAAGTGAGCCAACGTGAGACTAATCTGCCCCCTTCCACATCCTTCTGTACCTGGGCTGCTACCAGAAGGAGCTACCCACAGTCTATGTGAGCTCCCCCATCAGTTAAGGCAATCAGGACACTGCTTCAGCTGAGCTCCCTAGTCAGGTTATTCTAGTCTGTGACTGTCATGCCTGTGGTGCTGTTCACTGCACTCCATCAGATGCTAGGGATGCAGTAGTAGCCTTCTTCCACGAAGTGTGTTCTCTAGTGGTAGGGACCAAGTGTTAGACCTGCATCCGTGAAGGTAAATGCACAGTTCTAGACTCACCTAGGGATTCTCCATGGATGTTTCGCTAAAGTTATAGGTTACATGATGGTATCCATGCACCCCACGTAATTTACAACATTATGAACCACATTTAGCTCAGTTCAACCTTTCTGTCACCATACCTGAAGTAAGTACTATATGGACTGATAGTCAGAATGTACCCTCTTACAGAGTTGGCCTTTCAAGAAAGATTTCTTCGAAGATAATGTCAGAGGTAACGAATCTGAACTATGGTATATGTGTACAAAGACCATAAATGCTTTTCATGTGAAACTTGAGAGGGGTGAAGATGTACCATTTAACAACAACAACCACCTTTTTATTTGAGTGCTGTTTTGTACCCCTTGAAGTGCTTTTGCTTTTGCCCTTTGTTTTCCTACTTTATCTTTGTTTTTAAGCCCAGTCTGCATTAGAATCAGTTATACATCCTCCCAAATGTTGGATGATTGTTGATATAGGGAGGGTCTTTTACCTTCTCTACTTTGCCAGCTCTAACCCTTGACCCAGTAATCTTCCTCTTCTGATCAGCAGAGTCTGTAGTAGGCCATATCCCACTTGCCCTCATACAGACTGTATTTCTAACCTATAACATATCTATTATTTTCTTATCATGTATGTTTAATCCACGTATGTTATTCTTTTTTTAAATTATAAACTGTTTGGCCTATCAGTTCAGACTTATTATTAGCTAGCTCTTACAACTTAAATTAACCCTTAATTCTTATCTAGCTATGTGGCTTGGTACCTTTACGAGTGACAAATCTTTACAGTGTACAAAATCATTATCCCTCAACAGATGATAATAATAAACTTTCACAAAAGACTTAATCTGACCTCTTGATGGTTTTATTCTTGCCTATGACTGCTGTCATTTTGCCAGAGCCAGTTGTCATTTCTAATCACCAGAGCATGGCTATGTGGGGAAGGAGTGCCATGGCATCCTTGATGTAGTAGATACCATGACCATAGCACACTTATGAAGGAAAACATTTAATTAGGTGGCTTATAGTTCAGAAGTTCAGTCCATTATCATCATGGTCAAACATGGCAGTGTCCAGGCAGACATGATAGAGGTAGCAGAGAGTTCTACATCTTGCAGGCAACAGGAAATGAACTGAGATACTGGGTGTGGCTTGAGCATATATGAGACCTCAAAACTTGCCTCCAAAGTGACACACTTCCTCCCACAAGACCACACCTACTCTTACAAGGCCACACCTCCTAATAGAGCCACTGTCTTTGGGGGCATTTTCTTTCAAACCATCACATTCCTCTCCCTGGATCCCAAAGGCTTAGCCATATCATAATGCAAAATGCATTAGGTCCAACTTCAAAAGTCCCATTTCAGTTGGGTGGTGATGTCGTACGCCTTTAATACTAGCACTGGGGAGGCCTCAGAGGCAGGTGGATCTCTGTAAATTCAAGGCCAACCTGGTCTACGGAGTGAGTTCCAGGAAAGTCTTTAAAGCTACACAGAGAAACCATATATCTTGAAAATAAAATAAATAAATAAATAAATAAAAGTCCCATTGTCTCTCATGGTCTCATCCATGATTAAAAGTTCAGAATCTCTTTTGAAAATTAAAAACAGATCACATACTTCCAACATATAATGTCACAGGATATATATCACCTTTCCAAAATGTAGGGGAGAGATCATAGTGGGGAAATACCAGACCAAAGCAAGACTGCAAACCAGTTGGACAAACTCCAAACTCTATATTTCCATGTCCGATGTCAACACTCTCTTCAGATTTTCAACTCCTTTCAGCTTTGTTGTCTACAACACACTTCTTTCTCTTGGGCTGGCTCCACTCCCCTGTTAGCAGCTTTGCTCAGCAGGTTTCCCACAGCTCTGGCATCTCTAACATAATGGGGTTTCCAAGGCAATCCAGGCTTCAATTTCACAGCCACAAAAAATTGTTTCTCTAGGACTCCATTCAGGGACACCCCTGACACAGGTTTGGCCTCAGCAACTTTCCTTAGTCATAGAGAAAAATTCAAAAGCCCTTTCTTCTATCCTTAACTCCAGAACCACGTGGCTGAAACTGCCAAGTGCTGATGCTTATTGGGGCTGGAATATGGACCCTTCATTCAATTATATCTTAACCAGCTTTCTGCTTTTGATGGTTTCCTTCACTGCCTAAACTTGGATGTTCTGGAACTTATTCTGTAGACCAGGCTGGCCTCAGACTCATAGGCACAAGCCTTGGTCTCTGGGTGCTGGGATTGAAGGTGTTCACCACCACAGTTGGCTCTAAGATTTTCTTTAATTTCTTTTCACAATTTGGGAATTTAGCTGGGTGTGGTTTTGCCGTGAAGTCACAACTCCCTTTATTCCATTTTTTAATCTGTTTATCTCTATTCCAATGCTTGGTACTCATTTTCTCTTCAAATTTTACATTTTAATTTACTCTGCTCAGCTTGCTCCTTTCCGTTATAAATCTGTGTAAGAGTTACCATTAATAATCATACAACGGAGTCTATACTAGGCTGTTTTGAGAATTCCTCAGCCAACAGAATTAATCCAAATCTCTTCACTTTAGCCTCATGGAGACTCTTCAGACAAGGGCACAAAGCAGCCACATTCTTCACCAAAAATATCACAAGAATGATCTCTAGGCCCCATGTTAGTATTCTTGTCCTCTGAAACCTCTTGAGCCAGCCCACAGTTCAAATCATTCTCAGCACCACTGTCATCCATACTCCTACTCACATGGGCTGTTTAGCAGCACTTAAAGCATTCCACTTGTTTTCCTAAACCAAACTCCAAATTCCTCCAAAGAAAAACATGGTCTGGCCTATCTCAGAAATACCCCAGTCCCGGATACCAACTTCTGTCTTAGTTGGAGTTTCTATTGCTGTGAAGAGATACCATGCCACAACAACTCTTATAAGAAACATTTAATTAGTTGGCTTACAGTTCAGAGGTGCGGTCCATCAACAGGATGGAACTTGGCAGTGTGCAGGTGGACATGGTGATGGAGAGGCAGCTCAGAGTTGTACATCTTGCAGGCAACAGGAAATTGTATATTATTCTGTTTTTTTGGGGGGGCAGCACCTGGTAGGATATGTTATTCTTAATTGTGGTTGTTTGAACAGCTATGGCCTCCATAGATTATGTGTTTGAATGCTTGGCCCATAGGGAGGGCCACTATTAGGAGGTGTGGCCTTGTTGGAATAGGTATGATCTTGTTGGAGGAAGCATGTCATTGTGGAGGAGGGCTCTGAGGTCTCATATGCACAAGTTATACCCCGTGTGATACACAGTCTCCTTCTACTATCTGGAACAAGACGTAGAACTCTCAGTTTTTTCTCCAGCAACACGTCTGCCTGTGCACACTGTCATGCTTTTTGCCATGATGATAATAAGCTAAACCTTTGAAACTGTACATACAAGTTATTTGGATAAATTGAGTTAATACAAGCCCTAAAATAATTCTCCAGCTAAAATGAATAGAGCCATTTCATTTTGCATTGTTTGTTTCTCTGTTTCTAGTTCTCCACTATTACTCGTATCTATTTTTCCTGAGTTTTTGAGATTGTATTTTAACTCCAATGTTTATCCCTTCCCTTTCCTCCCACCATGCCCACCCATATCCCCATTCCTGGTGTCCTTCAAATTCTTGGCTTTTTAATCAATTGCTATTGCTTGCATGTAGTATTTACATATACATATATAATCCTAAATATAGCTGTTGAGTCCTTATGCTACTTGCATGCATTTTTCTTTTTTTTTCTTTTTTTTTAAATTTATTTATTTATTAAAGATTCCTGTCTCTTCCCCACCACCGCCTCCCATTTCCCTCCCCCTCCCCCAATTAAGTCCCCCCCCCTCCTCAGCCCGAAGAGCAATCAGGGTTCCCTGCCCTGTGGGAAGTCCAAGGAACCCCCACCTCCATCCAGGTCTAGCAAGTTGAGCATCCAAACTGCATAGGCTTCCACAAAGCCAGTGCGTGCAGTAGGATCAGAAACCCATTGCCATTGTTCTTGAGTTCTCAGTAGCCCTCATTGTCTACTATGTTCAGAGAGTCCAGTTTTATTCCAGGCTTTTCCAGACCCAGGCCAGCTGGCCTTGGTGAGTTCCAGTAGAACATCCCCATTGTCTCAGTGTGTGGGTGCATCCCTCATGATCCTGAGTTCCTTGCTCAAGATCCAAATCAGGAGCAGAAGGAGAGAGAGCATGCATTTTTCTTAAGGCTGACCATTTTGCACCAGGCAATGAAATGGTGCGGTCTTCCCTATTTCACATTTTACGTCAACGAGAAGGTTTCAGCAACTGACTAGAGATACTGAGGCCTTCAATCTTCCTCTGCTTATAAGTGGCCTGAGGTGATCTGTGAAATGTCTCACTACTTTCTGGGTCCAGGAACCCCTACAAAGTCTTGCGATTCAAGGGGCTCACATGTTCATGTTCATTTTGAGGAGGAACACCGTTGACACTGCTCAGGCTATCAAGGTGCACATACCCCTATATCTGGAGGATGGCCACTTCAAATAGTAATAATATGCCATTCAAGCAATACAATGTGGGTGTGCCCAGGTCAAACAGTGGGGTTGGACACCGGTTAGCAGTCTAAAAAGAGGAATACATTTCTGCTGCATGTCTGTAAAATTGCAGAGAGAGGGATGCCGAACTGAAGAGCTCGGGTGCAAATGGATATGTCTAGGAGAACGGAGCACCATGCTAAGCCATCACATGTCCAGAACTTATGGTGGGAATATGTATGCCCTCATGCCACACTGAGGAGATCCTCACTGATAAGGAACAAAGTGCCTGTAAACCAGAGAAGAAGCTCCACAGAGGAGGTAGCTTTTGGGGATGGGGCTTATGAGGGAACAGGAACATATATCACAGGAATAAAATCAACATTTAAAAAAGCAAAATAAATAAAGTTATCAAACAAGATATAGGTGTTAGTGAACCCAGCTTAGGACACGTGTAACAGGTGAATTACCTTTTGTGGGTTGTGTGCTGGGGGTTGGGGAGCAGGAAGTGAGAGGCACATGGGGCAGTTCCAGAAAGGTGATGCAGGGAACTTGTACTGGTGCTCTGAGGGAGATGGCTTGACCTGATGAAGGAATCAGGAGTGGAGTATGGCTTGAGGAGAATAAGTGATAGAGCGGCAGGTAATGAGACCTGAGGGTAGTGAGGCTGGCCCACCTGATGCCCAACAACCGCACATGATGGAGAGTGACAGGAAGCTGTAGAAGGTTCTGCAATGCAAAGTATCATGATCTAATCATTTTTGCTTCTTCCAATACTACTTGCCTGCTCTGTTTCTTCTTCAGTGTGTGTGTGTGTGTGTGTGTGTGTGTGTGTGTGTGTGTGTGGTGTGGTATGAGAGATGTGTGTGACAGTACAGGTATGTGTATGCCACAGTGTGCATATGGAGGTCAGAAGTCAGTTCTCTTTTTACCGTGAGTTCTGAGGCTCAAAACCAGCAAACACTCCCATCCACTGGGTTTCTCATTGACCTCTCCTGCTGGCATCTTAAATTACATGGTAACACGGGTGGTAATGAAAAGATGGATGAGGTCAACAGATGCTTTTTAATATCTAATTTATTTTGTACAAATAAGTCCAATTAATTATATTTGAAGGTAAAAACACGGGGAACTATTTATAAATAATTTCTCACTTGTTTGACCCTCATCCTGAGCATCCAGATCTTCACAGAGATGCCTCCATTTGTCTTTAAATAAGCAATGATAAAATCAAATTTTTATTAGAGGCTGGCATGCTATCACAGCTGCTCGCATGCATTTGATTGTGCTATTTTTCACTCTGTGTCTTACTACAATTTTTCTTGTATAGATAAGTCAAACAACTTGAACAAGGTTCTGTGATTGGTGGCTGAGAGCATCTAAATTCAAACCCCAGCAGCCTGACTACAAAGACCCCTCTTAACATCCCCACCACACAGCACGCTGTCTCTCTATCTCCAATCTTATTTCCAATTAAAAACCTAACTAATATGTTCTACTGCTTTAGGCAGTGGGCTGGATGTTCTCTGCACACATCTATGTATTTTAATTATCCGTGCAGTCTCTGTCTTGCAGAGACGAAGATAACAGAACACGCCCTGCACTTCAGAATGCTCAAATGCTGAGGCACCCCAGCTTTTCTCACACCATCTCTCAGGTACGCAGTAAAGCGGGCTGGAGAGAGGACTCGCTTTGTTTGCCTTCAGTGTTATTTCCTCGAAGAGCTTCCAGCTTGTAAATTAGAAATGATTTCCAGCTTAAGAAAACCCGCAGACACTAGTTTCTCCTCGGCAAACTCTAAACTAGAAGGATGTGCAAATATCTCAGACACATTGTAACGGATGTTGAAGGAACTTGTCGACAGTGATGGAAGCTGAGAGGAGCGATGAGTCTGTTATGGGCGAGTTGTTCAAACCTCTGTGTTGCCAAATGTCCAGAAAAGCAGGATCCTGATGATTTCAGTGTGGATAAAGTACTGGCCAACCATGGCACTTTTGAAAGCCACTGTCTAGGTGGGACAACAGGCATAAACCTGGACGAGTCCATTCTGCCAAAGCAGAGTGCCTGACACTTGAGATAGATCAGCTGCGTTATATCAAAGCTCATTTCTGGTTAGTGAACTCATTTCTACCTACAGCTTCAAAACCTTTCATTTATTCTTGAATCTTTTAGAAATAACTTCAGATACATCAAGCTATGCTATCAGAATATTTTCTTTTTTAATAAAATGAATATTCTTTAAGTTTCCAGTATTGCTTTCTTTTTATTCATTTTAAAAATTAGCATACATGGTTATGAGTTTATAATATTATTTTGATATGATTTTTATTTTTATTTTTTTGGTTAAGCTTTAGAGTTGGTGTTTGTCCAAAGTGAGGCAGGTAAGAGGTTGGTGGTTGAAGTGGATGAAAAAAGAACTCTCAGGAGGAAGAGTATGGGTTTTAATCCTAAAAATTCTGTGTTTCTTACACACAAGCTTGCCAGAAGTGTATTAGACAGAAGTCGGTCAACATCAAGTTACTTGTCAAGGATGTAAACATGGTTCTAGTGTTTAATTCATTATATGCATCATCGGTGTAAAGAACCTGGCATTTAATTTGGGAGAGAGAAGTAAGAACTATCAATTAAAGGTGCAGATGTCTCCAACACAATGATGACAGAGATGGCAGTGAGAAACAGGAGATGCCAAAAGATGTATCTAATATCTCATTTATTTTCTACAAATATTTAAGAAATTAAATTGATTAGGTTTAAAAGTAGAAACACAGATAAATATTTACATACAATTTCACCTTGTGACTTTAAATACAACCAGGAAATGGAAAACAGTGGTTTTACAGCCAAAGGAAGAGAAAAGGAGATCATGTGAGCCAGAGATCATAGAAGTTGCAGTGAAGGAGGCATTGGCTTGAGATGTGACTTCGGTCTGCATGTGTTGGCATTGAGTTAGACCATAGAAAAGGCCTTGAGAATGATGTACAGACTCCACAATGGCCTTTGCGGGAGGTCCACATGTGGGAAGGACAGAAGACATCTCTAGTCAGTCAAGCCGTTTCTACCACTTGGTTCTCTGGAACTCAAGGCAGGGATAGATAGGAGAGATAGATATAAAGATAGAGATGGAGACAGAGATGGCGAGGTTAGAGGAGGGGAGAGAGAGACCATTTCATCTTTGGAAGAACACAGGAACTCTTTTCCTCCATTCCTCTGATGAATTTCATCTTGGAATACAGTTTCTGTAGGGCTGATCCCACCTCTTTTCCATAGAGCAGAACCAGTACAAATGCTTGCCCAAGGGATGGTCAAATACAGAGAAAACAGGCTGTGAAGAAGTCCCTTCCATCTTGCCATCTTTGGGGTCCTCATTCCCTCCTCCTATTCCGAAAGAGTTTCTCCTCAATATTTACATATCTATGTGTACTGCACTATCTTGGAATTTCTGGTGCTCTTAAATAAAAGTCTGGACTATGGCAAAGGTGTCCTCTGTAGGCATAATTAAGGAAGTCCACAAGAGTTCAGAATAAAGGATAACAAATATTTATTTGGGGAAAAAACTCATGATAAGGCCAGAGAGCTGTGGTCCCCTGCTCTGTGGGTGCTGGAAGCTGCAAACAGAACTCTGACCACCAGCCAGGAGAGCAAGCAAACTTCCTGTCTGTGCTTATCAGTCCACATGTAGGATCTCAAACCATGTTCTAGTGGGCTGGTACCCAAAAGGCCATTGGGTGAAAGAATTCCCACAACACTTCCCTCTTTTGTCTAAATAAGAGGGGTCTAAACCTAAAACAAAACTATATATAATATGAATAAATATCAAGTATTGTCCTGGGGAAAGAAAGGGCAAAAACATACACAAAAATAGAACCAAAAATAACATGAAAAACATCACACAAGAAACATGTACTAAATGTCCAGTCTAAGGTAATTAATAAATAACAGAGATTATTTCAATATTTGTCTTATCCTGAGGAGTCTAAGTCATTTACTAGAAATATTTTAGGTAAGTTTTAAGAGGAAAGTAGCTATGAACAATTTCAACCCCATCAAAGAACTGAGGAAGAAATTAATATTATCTGAGTAAGTAGGAAGAGCAAGCAAATGACTTCCAAAATGTTCAAGAAATGACAGAGACCTAGCTGGCTATCTGAACAATCATCCAAGGTTTCTTTTGCAGTGTTGGGGCAACTAGCTTTGGCTAAGACCTAAAGTGTCTAACAGACCATTTTCAGAAGCAGGAAATTTTGAAAGACTGTCTTGCCCTGACTTGGCAAGTGTTGGCAGTTATCTTTGCTTGCAACCTGCTTTAGACAGTAGTCAAGGCAAAGGCAGTACTTTGCCCAAGGCCAGTTTTGCCAAGAAGACAATAATTCCCACAACAATCCCCCTCAAAAATTTATACCTGTAATAGTTTGAATGTGAAATGTCCCCTAAATGCTAAATTCTTGGCTCCTCACTGGTGACATGATTTGTAGAAGTAATAGAAGCTTTAGGAGCTAGGTCCTACTTGAGAGAATAGGTCAGTGGTTTGTGTCTTTGAAGGTTATGAAGTGGCCTTAGTTCCCTCTCTAGCTTTCTAATTGCTGCTTGCTACAAGGTGAAGATCTTCCTGTGCCATGCACTCCTCTGCCATCACATTCTTCATAGTCCCTTGGGGTCAAACATCCATGGTGTAAACCCTCTGAAGTCAAGAGCAAAATGCACGCTACTTTCTTTAAATCATTTCTGTCAGATTTTTCTCATAATGAAGAAAAGATACACTGTGACTTAATTTCTGTTTCCAGTTCTGAGAGTATTTTTTTTTTGACTGTTTCTTTGTGTAGAGTTTAGTTGTCACCAATGGGGATAGTAGTGTAAACAGTTTCTACCTGGTCTTAGCTGTGATTTTAAATCCTCATTTCACTTTAGGAGCATAGGTACAGTACTGGAGAGATGGCTCAGTATCTCAGAGTGAGTACCGTTCCTGGAGAGGACTCAGGTTTGGTTCCCAGCACCCACAACACAGCTCACTGTAACTTATAACTCTGGTTCCAAATCTTGATGGCAGAAGATACAAAATAATCCCACACTAGTTCAGAATTACACATAATAAAGGATTATTTATTTAGGGGTAGACTCACAGATCACAGTCCTAGATCATGGTCCTCTGCACGAATGGGGAACAGGAACCAAATCTAGCAGCTTGAAGCAAGAGAACAAGTGCACGCTTTACAGCTGCATTTATAGTATAAGAGATCACACTCAAGTGGGTTGGTATCTTAAAGGCTGTTGGCTGAAGAAGCTCCCACAGCAATGTCTGAACTCTGTAGGTTCCTTCATGTATGTATAGCAATAAATATGTGCTCAAGCATGTGTGTGCATGCATATGTACTTCTCAACATATGCACACACACAAATAAAAAACATTAATGTAAAAAAAGAATCTTGGTACACAATGTAGTGGTGCTAACAAAATTATGTAACAAAACATAATAGGTAATGTAACATATTGTTCCTATCATATATGTATGGTTTAGGGATTATGACAGTGAGCTGCTGTGATGGCTAGGATTGTCAATTCAACAGAATCTAGAATCATGCAGGAAACAAACACCTGACATATCTGTGAGAACATTTTTAGATGTGGTTAATTGAAGTGAGAAAACCTGCTCTGGCAAGGGTGGCACAATTCTATTGGCTGGAGTCCTAGACTAACTAGAAATGAGAAAGTGACCCAACACTTGTGTTTGTTCTCTTTCCTTCTTGACTAGGATTGCGATGTGACCTGAGACCAGAAGCTCATCCTTTTATGACTCTGCCAGGAGAGATACTATCCTCAAACCAAGTCAAAATAAACCCTTTCTTAAATGGCTTCTGTCAGTCATTTCCCCACAGCCATGAGGAAAGTCATCAATGTATCTGTATTCTCTCCAGTAGATACTGAGGAATTTACCCAGAATTGTCTTCAGGGTAATGCTGATAAATTTATCTGTTGAGTGATTAAGCTGTTCCATGAATAGAGAGAGAGAGACTGCTTTTCTGCCCTGACTGCTCCCTCTGTCACACTTATCTGAGTTTCCCGAGGTTCTATTTGCTACTGTTGGCTTTGTATCCCAACAGTAATTTTCCCACGAGTAAGGCAGCCACATAATTTACTTAAAGCAAGACTTTTGAGAAAAAAGAGAACATGGCATGCTGGGGAAATGCAAGGCTGCTGGAATTAGTTTGGGAAAACTTTTCATTGTACAAATCTTTCACTTCCTTCTTTAGATTTATTCCAATTTTTTTTAGGTTACTGCAAATGAGATTTTTTTCACCCGAATTTCATTCCCAATATGGCTTTTGCTGGTACATAGGAGAGCTATTGAGTTTTGTGCGGCACTTTTGTATCCTGCTACGTTGTTGAATATGTTTAAAGACCTTTTCTGGACAAAATCATACCATTTGCAAATGATGATGCCTTGGTTTCTTCCTCTCCTATTTGTGTCTCCTGTTCGTTAGGTAAAGCACTTCGTTGAGCAGGAGTGTGCACAGTGAGCATCCTTGTCATGTTCCTGATTTTAGTATAAATGCTTCAAGTTTTTCTCCATTTCCCACGTTGATGGCTATGGGGTTATAGTTCATCTTTGTTATGTTAAGATACTACCTCATATCCCCAGATTCTTCAGCTCATTCTTTCCTTACTTTTATCACACACACACACGCACACGCACACGCACACGCACACGCACACGCACACACACACACACACACCAGAGATTAGTTCTTTGAGAATATTATGCATGTTTATCATTTTCACCTTCCCTCCCCCAACTTTCTAGTTCCAAATCTCATTTTTTTTTCACTTTAAACCATAGAGAGGTGATGAAATTAGGTCAATGATTGGATTTGAAATCAGAAATTTTCTCTGATTTTCTTTATTTAAAAACATACACACATGCTTTGTGAATGGAGTGCGGGTTGCTATTTCTTCAGCTTTGACTATTAATATAAAGATACAATCGAAAGGGGCGGGCTGGGGAGAAGCTGGACTTTCGAATCTATCTCTTTGCTGCGTAAGTGACAAAAGTTAAAAGGCAGTAATTTAGGAAACTTACATGTGACAGCAGATGATAGATGGAAGCTGGCAAGGCTGCAAAATGAGAAACATTTAAATCGCATATTAGAATAGATCAAGCCCGTGCTCCCGTTTGTGTCAGCAACTTTCCTTTGCTACACCGAGTCCTCACTGGCCTGGAACTCTGGTTCACTTTGAAGATGGATTTTAAAAGTAAGATGTTTATGCTTAGTTGCTTAATAATGCCACCTGCACTGAGACTCCAGGGATAAAATCAAACAACATGATACTGGGTATTTTCTGTGGAATCTTCCTGTGCCTGCAACTCAGAGCTCTGTGTATATTGTGAAGTTCTGGAGAACCTTGTAGCATAGCTTCCCTTCCCTGTTCACATGTAGGGCCCAGAAGGACAGGGACTGGGTTAATTCATCACCCTATCGGGCTTTGGAAGGCAATGCTGCTCTGGTGGGTGTGCCTGAAGTTTCACTTCACTGCGACAGCTTGGCCACTTCTCAAGGCTCCCTTACTTCACTCCCACTGCTTCTGTACCCAGTGGTCAAAATGCAGTCACTCCCTTTGTCTGCCACTTCCATGCAGTGAGCTCCTGGAGGACACAGCACATCCCGATTCATCTTGGGAATCTCAGCCACTGGCACATGATTGAGCTACAGTGGGCATCTTCTAGGTGCCTGAATCAGTCAGACCTTATGGCACTCGACAAACTGTAAAATCCTCCTTACTGTGCTTGAGAGCTCACAGACTAGCAGTTTTGTTATGGGTAGGTATGTTTCTGAGAGAAAATTACTTCTTTCTCTCAATAACTAGCCTGAAAAATTTCTCACTATTAATATATTTTATCTGTTAAATAGAAACAACACTACTATATTCCTATAGCTTTTCCCTTATACATTTTATTTCTGAGACCACCTTCTTGATCGTTGTCAAAATGCCTGGGGACTTAGAGTTGGGGAGAGAATAAAAGTGTGTTTAATGACAACTGGGGGGGGGTGTTTTCCTCCTTGTGGTCTCAAAGATCCCAAAATGGAACCATGAGGCCTTCATGAATCCCGCTCTTAGCAAAACTCCCAAAGGGGCTCTGATGCTGGAAAAAGATGGTGTGGAGGAAGAAGAGGGCACAGTTCATTCTTGGTCCCACAGGTGCTTACTTTACAGCATCTCTGGAGCAGGGGGATTGAGTCATACCATTCTCTGGGCAAGTCTACCTTCTGTGTTGATGGTGTCAGTGTAAACAGTGTCTGTGCTATAGTCATACTTCCCTCGTACGGGCGGTCCTAGGGAAGTCCTTCTTCAGATCCCTCTACAAAGTATGGGCTTTGGTTTCCAGATACCTCCAATATAGACTTGACTGAGAGCTGAGAGAACAAGAGATGCCACATTTACGTTTAAATGTCTAACTGTGTCAGCATCTGCCAGTTTTACATCAAGGGGTAGCTATGCCTCAGTGTTTGAGAGCTTAGGTTTACATGGTCAAACTCTGTGTTTAAATGGTATACATGCTGAGAAAATTGCCTGGCTTTTTGAAGCCTTGTTTTCTTTCTCAGTAATTTAAATAATAAGATCAAACAGGAATAAGGGTTGCTGTGAGAGAAGGTCAAACCACAAAAGCAGGTGATATTTTCAAATGGCCATTGGTATATCAAGAAAAGCAAATTTGTTTCAACTGTTAGCCTTGTTTCTCTGATTCCCCTCTACTTGTTTAATAGATAATATTCTTTGGGTATAGCAGTTTAGGAAGTTAATATGAAAAAGGTTGAGAGGGCTGGCCCTTGTCTTACAGGAAATGGACACTGAGTTGCTTCCCCATGTCTAGAGCCCTTTCATCTGTATCTGTCCTTTGAGGTTCTCACTGAACCAGCAACATGGGAGACATGAGCTGGACACACAGTGCCACACTGCAAAGAGGCTGGTGATTTGAAAAATGATAGAAGTCTACACTAAGCCTGTATCAGATCAGAATTAGGTTCCAGAACAGTCTGTTTATATATGAGTACAGGCCAAATCCCCAGGATTCTCAGCAAAGCTTGATCTACACATCCAAAGGACTCAGTTACCAGAAGGCATCAAGGGCTCATAATAAAGGTGAACAACTTGTTTAGCCACAAATAGGTAGATCTGTTCGTTTAAATGATGTTACCATTTCATTCTAGAGAGTGCTAGGTGCTCAACACAAAGGCAGAAGTGAGGATATTGGTTTGTCTGCAACACTAGAATTAAGATCTAAACAGAACAACCAGTTAGCCCAAGTGGAATCTTCTAACTACACCCATGATCATCCGAGGAGAAAGAGACAGGCTCAGGAAAAGAACGTTCTTAAAAAGCAGAGGGACATATACAAGTTTTCTTGGGCTCTAGTGGACAGAAACATTGAGAATCAGGTTGCTTGTCTAGTGGTTGTAGATTGACATCAAATAGCAGAAAAAAAATCAATCACTTTTGGAGTCATTCTCTTGTTCCATTTCATCAGACACCAAGGAGAAGAATTCATCTGTATAGATAAACATCAAGGACAAAAAGCTGTGTCAGCTTGAGTTTAAGAGGATATTCTGAGCAGGGAGTGATCCGTGTGTTGGGAGGGAGCCATGGCTGTAGAGGAGGTGAGAATGGGATCAGGGTGGACACACAACAGAACCCAGCAGACACGGTTTGTGGCTTGGGCTGAGGTTGAGAGCATGGTTCTGATAGACTGTAAGGCCAGAGCTGGCTCAGACAGAAAATCCTGTGCTTGCTAAGGTGTCTGGTAAGCACACGAAGACGGGGAAAGAGTCCAGGATGACTTTTTGACTTCTCTTCGAGGATTAAATGGATTGCAGGCATGCACCTGTGCACCTGGTTTAGGGAGTACTGGGGCCCAGCATTCCCCTAATGGAGCTTCCCTCTACCCCAGTGCAATGCTGTGGCTCCTTTGGTTCTCCTGCCTTTGTTTCTTGTGCTTTTGAGCCTATCCATGAAATCCCTGCCACGACAAAGAACATGGAGGGAGCTTCTGGTTCAGGTCCTAGATTTAAGGGTTTGTTTGTTTTTTTGTTTCCCCACAGTTTGGGTTACGGTTTACATGCAGGGCAAGGCAAGATTCCGATTTCATTCTCCTGTACATGAGACCCTATTTTCCTCAATACCACTGATTGAAGATAATGTTCTTTACCAATGACATGTCTTTAGCACCTTGGTCAAAGCATTGCTTTAAAGTGACAGGGTGGAGGCAGCCAACCTCAGCTTTACACATGGGACCTTCCGCTGCACAAGGTTTCTCCTAGTTCTAGCTGAGGTTGAGATGAGACTATTTTGTGCATATTTGCTTTAGGGCTTCTTTTTGTTCGGTGAGTTTATTTTGCTTTTGTTTTTGTTTATGTCCCTGGAGAGTTTAGCTTTTTAAACCACGGTTACTTAAAAGGGCAATTTCTTGGCAAATCCTCAGGACCAAACAGTCCACTGGTATGGCATTTCCTTCAGATCCACATGTCTTTTATCCATGATGTAAAAAGGCATTAAAGCCCAACTTTACCCAGCATCCTCTAAAACAGATTGCACTCAGACTGAAGCCACTCACATGAAGAATTCATTTACCTCATCCCTTTTTAAAAAGAGTTACCACAGATATATAAAGTCCTCATGAAAAATAGATGGCAGGAATAGGTTCCACACGAAGAGGGGAGCTTTCAGTGACCGGGTCAAAGGTGAACTGAAGAAAATGGGTCCTGGAGAGAGGGGCCACCATAGAGCTTGTCAGCATCCAAGGAGACCAGCCGAATTCCTGCACGTGAGCCAGAAAGCCAGCTGCACTTCTGGGAGATAGAGGCTGACTGTTTTCCAGGGATGGCCTTAGATTTTTGAAAATAGAGCAACAAAAAGAAATATGTCTTTACTCCATACCATTTCTGGTTATCCTCACAAGTTGGCAGATTCAACTCTCCTTTAAGACACCACACACACACATCCCTACAAACA
>NC_022014.1:8733058-8737638 GCF_000317375.1 Microtus ochrogaster | reverse complement strand
CTCTCTCTCTCTCTCTCTCTCTCTCTCTCTCTCTCTCTCTCTCACACACACACACACACACACACACACAGAGCAAAGCCATCATGAAGAAGACAAGGCAAGGGGTGAGGAAAACAAGAGTGGCATTGTTAAATGCTCTTTGTCATGGAGCCTTGGCATGTACTATTCCCGACTCACACTGTGCTTTCAGGATTGTGCACTTTCTGGGGAAGCTAGTTATAAAAACACAGCCTGGCAAGGAGTGTCTGAAACGGGGGTGCAGGTTCCATGTAGGTGTGTGTCAGCGGTGCCAAGGCTCTTGTTCCTCAGTCTTGCTCTCTCACCTTCCTTGTTGCAGAGAAAGTGAATTTCAGGGAACTCAAAGGAGAGGTAGAGGTGAGAGAAAGAATTGAAAATTCTTTTAATATTGACTTTTAAATAGAATCAACCGCATTTCCTCCTTTGCAGTTACCCATGCTACCTTTGAGGGTCTGGTTCTAGACCATTCCTGGTGTCCAAGTCCGTATATAGAATGCATAACATTTGTATGTAACTCTGAGCCTCATCTCCTACGCTATAAATCATCTCTGGATTATGTATGACATCCAACACAGTGTAAACGCTGTATGAATAATTGGATGCATTGTTCAGGGATAATGACAAGAAAACCTGTCTGCACATACTCACAATAGATAAAAAAGTTCCCCAAATATGCATAATCTGTGCTTAGTGGAAACTATGGATATGGACCCACTGTATGCATGAGCTACATGTATGTTATTTTAGTTTAGTATTTGATAAAAAAAATGAAGGCACCATATTCCTGTCATGTGGACACACACAATTCTGAGAAGTCAATGACATTCTAAACTACTGATTCTCACAAAAAAAAAAAAAAATTGGTTTCTTGAAGGGGCGTAAAAGACCGGCAAATAGGATTAACCAGGCTAGCTTTAATATCAGCTTTATTAAGGGGAAGAATGGGAGAGCTTACAAAACCAGGGTTCCAGTGATGAGCAGAAAATAAAAAGGGGCAAACAAGTGCACATGGATGGTTTTATAGGCCATTTGGGGCCCCAGGGCAAACACCCGCCCCCAAACAAGGTGATTGGTTGAAATTCCCCATCAGTTTCTGTAAGGGGTTACATGGATTGTCAGCTTAACAGGATCTAGAATCATGTAAGAAACGAACCTCTAGGCATGACTCCACAGAGTTATCTAGATTCGCTTAACTCTGGGCATCCCTGGGAGAGATCATCTTTACTAAGAAGGCTGACCTGAATTGTGGGCAGCACCATCCCATGAGGCAGGGCCTGAACTGCGCCAAAGGAGAGAAGCGAGCTGAGCATTAACACCATCTACTTCTGCTGCCTCACGGGGATGCCCTGTGACCAGCTGCTTTCAGCTCCTGCTCGCATGCCTTCTCGATGAAGGTTTGCAAGACTCTGAGCCTTGGTTTTCTCTTGTGTAAGGTGCATGTGACAGCCCTTATTCCATTTGCTCAGTGTGGTTATCAGGGGACTGGCAGCAGATAAGGAAGATCAAAGCATTAAGAGCAACACGGGCATCCACACAAGAGCAAATCTGAGACAGAATGGTCACATACAGAGCAAGACACACGCAGACCTTGCTGCAGTCCTTGCTTTACTTCTTAGAAGACATTACTACGGTATTAACAGAGCCCTTAGTTTAACTTTCAGGAAACATTAACACCATACCAAGCAGTTTGATGTGGGAGTGATTTCTTATTAATAAAGAAACTGCCTAGACCCATTTGATAGGCCAACCCTTAGGTAGGCGGAGTAAACAGAACAGAATGCTGGGAGAAAGAAGCTGAGTCAGGGAGTCGCCATGATTCTCCCACTCCAGACAGATGCAGGTTAAGATCTTTCCTGGTAAGCCAGCTCGTGGAGCTACACAGATTATTAGAAATGGGTTAGATGGATATGTAAGAGCTAGCCAATAAGAAACTGTAACTAATGGGTCAAGCAGTGTTTAAAAAAATACAGTTTCCGTGTTGTTATTTTGGGCATAAGCTAGCAGGTGGCCAGGGTGCTGGGGACGCAGCCCCGCCACTCCTACTACAACAGCAGTTTGCCCTTTAAACAGCTGAATTGTTTGTTTTACACTGCCCTCACTTTTTAAATATGGAAAACAATGCATAGAAATAGGTGTTACTGGACAACCTGGATTTTAGTTTGGATGGCTTTAACCTGATCAGAACTTTTCCTATCCCGGGTCACATGATATGCCTAGGCCAATGAGACTGTGATGAGAGGAGGTATTTCTTTTTTTGATTGTTATAAACTAGGAAGTGCAAAATTTATATCAAATAATTGTGCCTGGGGTGGTTCATGTTGATTGATCTTCCTATGTAGCCTAGGCTGGCCTGGAGCTTGCGATGTAGTTGAGGCTGCCTCTGGGCTCAGAGCAATCTGCCTGCCTCTGCTTCCATAGTGCTGAGCTCAAAGGTATAAGTCACCACACCCAGCTTGATGGTCATTTTTCTTGTCTCTCATCTTGTGTCTCAACTTGTTCTGATGGAGAAAAGCCTATAACATTAGTGAGACACATCTGGGTGTTTCTGGGGGTGTCATTCCAGAGATGATTGTATCATGAAGAGTTTGATTCAATGGTTGGTTCAATTCACCATTTAATGAAAACTTTTAAATACATGACTGGGAGGTAGTGAAACTGGGAAATTCTGCTTAGAATAGTAGGTCACTGCTTCTTGTTACTGCAGCGCTCTGCACAATGGCTGGGTGTCAACAACAAATGCACGAATAAAGAATGGTGTATACACACATTGGAAAATGTGCAGTAATAAAGAGAATGAAGTTATGTCATTTGCAGGTAATGGATGATACCAGAGTTAATTATAGTTATCTAATCAAGTAAGTCTCCACAAGACAATCGTGTATACTTCCTAAGTTGTAGCTCCTAGATTTTACATAGGTAACATAATGCTGCTTATATAGACATGACATGAGAATAGGATTGAAACTGTGTATGGAAATGAAGGGGACTGTGATGAGGAGAGGTGATTAGGAGATTGTAATATGCTCAGCACAGCCACCCCCAGCTAAACCCATGGAAACCATGAGCCCAAATAAACCTCTTCTCGTTCGGATTTCTTCTCACACATTGTATGTCTCACAGTGACAAACATAACTAACACAGAAGCTGAGGCCAGCATGGAACATATGCTAAGAAAGGCATAGTGGAGAGACGTGGTGAGCACCGCTTCTTGGTGATACTGGTGCTCTCCCTGAGCCAGCCAGACTTACTCTCCATTCTGTGACTGTGCTTTTCAATAATTAAAAATTACTTTTAAAACAGGCAAACCCGATTTTTTGCTGTTGTATCTAGTAGATTGCCATTATTAATAATCCAACATAACTAAAATAGTCATACCATATGCAGACTCAAAATTTTACATTGCAGAGTATACTTTTCGTCATTTGAAAGACAAGGTTTAAAACTAGCAGTGCGACTCTTGCTTGGAAGCGTGATTGTCTGTGCTGGCATTTGAAACGAGGCCTCCATAACAAGGCATAACAGATTAGCTCTGCAGTGAGCAGCAGCAGTACATTAAAAGAATATTAAGGTTGTGACAGGAAGCGATATCAGTAAAAGCAATTCCTCAGGAAGGGAGAGGCGCCATATGTGCAGCCAGCATTGGCAATGTAAGGCCAGGAGGGGGGGCCCAGAATTAGGAAAGTCATTAAAGAGGCTCCCCACCGCGCCGCGAGTCAGAAGACATATGGCGCCTGTGCCCAAGTTGGGAGGTTTTGTTTCTCTTTGCTTCCATCTTTGTACTCATCACTGGGAGGAGATAGGAAGAGCAGCTGGAGCAGAGTCGGCTCTGTGGGCTCTGATATTAGGGAAACTTGGTGGGAGAAATGGTGAAGAGGACGACACAAGAGACCAAACACTGAGTTGTCCTGGGCTGGAACGGGAGATGGATCAGTGGTTGAGTGCCCGCCCTGCTGCTTTTCTAGAGGACACAAGTTCAGTTCCCAGTTCACTCTCATTAGGTGACTCCTAAACACTTGTGACACACACAGACACACACGTGCATGCACGCACCCCAATAAATCTCTTTTTTTAAACATTTTGTTATAAATGCCCAGTCTTCAGTTCTGTCCATGGCCAACTCTGACTTTAGGCAAACTCTGGAACTAAAATTAGAGAGCAGCTGGTGATTTACCATGAGGAGACGCCAGTTGTCCCCCTTCCTGAGAAGCCTACATCTTCCCTTCTAATTCTGTTTTGCCACAATGTTGACAGCATGATGCCTTAGCCCAGGCCTGAATGATGACTAAGTGGAAGGCCCCAGCCTCAGCCTTCTTGCAGCAGTTTGCAAAGGCTTCTCCTGACCTGAGGCACACACCTGGATATTCTGTGCGTGAAAAGCAAGCAGCCTGGATTCCTGGGGAGCAAAGCTTCACCACACCTGCCTAAGAAGTGCTCACCCCTTTCCTTATTTTCACCAACAGTTCAAAGGAGCTACTGAGAACTCAAGAACAATGGCAATGGGTTTTTGATCCTACTGCACATACTGGCTTTGGGGGAGCCTAGGCAGTTTGGATGCTCAACTT